>NC_142937.1:10383041-10418041 GCF_046866305.1 Octopus bimaculoides | reverse complement strand
TATTTAGTATTAAATCTAATTTTGATTTAACATCTTTTACTCCTCCAATTTTCTATACTTGTTAATGGTATATTTATACCTATAACGATATTTTTCTACTATATACATACACATTTACGTATATATATATGCATGTATGTACGTCTTAATGTATAAACATTTTATATATATATTTATATATATACATATATGTGTGTGTATGTGTGTATATATATATATATATATATATATATATATATATATATATATATATATATATATATATATATATATATATATATATATATATATATATATATATACATATGTTCAGATATGTGAGTGTGTGTCTAAGTCTATAAGAAGTTATATGTATGCGTACACTTACATCGTAGATACATTCATACACTTAAGGTGATACACGGAAATACACTCTATTTCCATCGGATCGCGTGCATTGTTTATGCAACACATACACGCACTCATTAACACGTACACATACACGCGCCTACACACACATGCACACACTCACACATGCACAAACACACACTCATGCAATGCACACTCACACATACATATGCATCACTTTTTTAAGTGGATATCATTTGGTACTTTAATGTCTTTTCTAGATGTTTTCCCTCAAACTAATACGACACCTGTGAAAATTAGAATCATTCACATAGAGAAACCACACTTGTGATGTGTGTGTGTGTGTGTGTGTGTGTGTGTGTGTGTGTGTGTGTGTGTGTGTGTGTGTGTGTGTGTGAGTGTGTGTGTGTGAGGTGATATGACTTGGTTTACGATTGCGTTGTAAGTATGTGTAGTGCCATTTCCTTACATTCACCTAATTATTTCACTAATTGTCCTTGCGGCAGGAAAACGGCGAGTCAATATGTAATATAAACAATGATAAAAATAGTGAAAAGAGATAAATCAATATTTAATGTATTTTTATATATATATATATATATATATATATATATATATATATATATATATATATATGCGCGTATGAGTATGTGAGTGTGTGTAGGTGTGTGTTCGTGTTTCACGTACATATGTTTGTGTATATGTGAATGTATATATACGTATCTCTCTCTTTCTCTCTTTCTCTCTCTCTCTATCTATCTATATATATATATATATATTTCTCTATTTCTCTCTCTCTATATATATCTATATATCTATCTATCTCTCTCTCTTTCTGTATATATATATATATATACATATATATATATATATATATATATATATATATATATATATATATATATATATATATATATATATATTTATATATATTTATACATAAATCTATATCTATATGTATTAGTTGGTGTTTCTATGTCTAGTTATAATAAACAAAAATTACGTTTATCTGAGGGGATAATTTATACTTTAGTAGGATATTCTTCTTCGTGAAGAATATTGTTGAGGGTGACATCGAAGTTTAACTCCGTCGTCAGACTGTAATGCATTAGAGTTAATTTTGGGCTTTATATAGTCTTTGTTTCGTTAAAGTGTTCTTTAGTTGTGAGAAATTGAGTGGTGCACTAATTAGGTCTTAGTGTAGGTTGTTTCGGAGAGGTGTTTTGGAGAAATATAATTAGTATAGAAACATTTTAACCCTTGCGTTTTATGAAGGCTGTTTGCTTATAAACATTTCTTCTCAATTCTTTTTCAAAACTGGGTATTTTATAATTATTTTATGTCACTGAATACATGAGAAAGTGGGACTTTAAAAAAGGTTGACAAACCCAGTTATTAAAGATTTAAATAAATACTAGATTTTGTAACATTTATATTTTCATTGTCAAATCAATCATTAAAAATCAACAAAACCCAAAATAACTATACTACAAGTACATCCTCTGCCTACTTAGACAACGATCACACCGAAACAAACTCACATGCTTACAAATTTCGACATTCATGAAATAATTCTAAACGCTAACATAACCCCAAATTGTGTGAATATTGTTTCTCCAAAACACCTCCCAGTAACAAAACAAAACAAACCACTATCAATAACAGCAATAACAGTCTTGTTTTACGCATTTAAATTCGTCTGCAACTTCAACCAACATATGTATACACGTTATGGGTGTATTCTCTTTCTGTATATATGTAATATATACCAACATATGTCTACACGTTATGGGTATATTCTCTCTCTGTATATATGTAATATTTTATTTCTCCTCTTGGCATCTGGTACTTAATCATTCTTTTTTTTTATTACACCAAGTTTTCGAAAATTTCATTGTGACTAATTGAAAAGGACATATGCTCCGTAAAAGGAGGTATTCTCTTTTCATATCCTTCTAAATAAGTTATATTTGTTGTCATCCTTTCTTCAATATTAATGAACTGTAGTTAAAGCAGGTCTGATCTCAAATGTCGATGCTGAATTTTTTCAATTTTACTTTTTATTTTCCACTAACATAATTATCTGTCCGTAATAGTGAAATTCATTTGCTATTGCTTTTCTTGCAGACATGGATACGTTATTTACGGCTAGGACAGTATTGAATGTAATATATGCTGTGCTAATATAAATTTCATACCTTTTATGCTTTAGAATCTGGTTTTCATACCTTTGAAGCTAGACAGAATTATTAGTAACATCTTGTTCAAATGTGTTCTATTGGTTTTACAATCTCTTCGTGGCTGCCATTAGCATTTACACTTTTCGATCAACCTTCTTGACGCAGCATCTTCTTCGATTGCCATTTTAACGAATTTGAGCCCCTGTTGCCCCTTCGTATAGAGGAGTTTTACGATTGTGACCCGCGAAGAACCCAATTTCCTGTATGAACCTTGCTTGTTCCAGATATGATTCTTAGTCGTTTATCTTTAGAGCATACAACAGTTCAGTTTTCAATTTTCCATACTGGGAATCTGTTTATCTTGTTCCAACCTGCCGAGATACTACGCTTATATTTCCATCGTTTTTGTTCGCCCATAAAGAATCAGTTATTTCATAATCCGTTCATATATTTTACTCTCCTAGTTTTAAATCGCCTCTCTCATCATCATTGTTATTCCAATCGATGTAATTGATTCATATGTTATTGTACCTCAAATAAAGTCTTCAGTTTTCGTCATAACATAGCCGATAACAGTCTGTCAAAGAGTGAGTACATCTTGTTGGGACACCCTGTATTTAAAGAAAGCTAATACTTTAATAATGCAAGTCATCATTTCTTTCTTAAATAGGTTCTCTTAATGTATTGCATTCCGTGGAATTTACAAAGGTCGTACTAATTATTTAATGATTCCCGTTTGTTTAGGTTGTGAGTTACAATATCATACACTATTTTGAATTCCTCTTGTTAATATACATCCTGTTCCTTCCTATTTTTCTGAGACATGTCTTTTTATCACCGGTTGCTACATGCAAACACAAGCATTGATATGTTTCTCGTTTTTGTTAGTGTGCTTCTTAATACACCGATGTAACTCTCCCGTGATGATGTTTAATTATGTTCGTATTCAAGTTTCCACGTACTTTACCACTTTACCTCCTCTTCAAATGTTTACTTGAGGGACATACTATTCCCAAAGAAGAACTCTGTTAGAAATAATATTTTCCATTCTTTTATGTAGTCTGTACTCATCGCTTTGTTAAAAACCATTTGGCCTCAACTCAATCGCATTATGTTCTTCATATACATACATGTGTGTGTGTGTGTGTGTGGGTGTGTGTGTGTGTGCTGTGTTTGTGTGTGTGTTGATGCAGTGAGTGAGTGTGTACGTACATATACACTTATGTGTGTGTGTGTGTTATTTATACGATCCATAACATTACAGTTTCTGTGCTAATTCATGTCTTCTTCATGGTGTATAATTTCGCCTGCTCTGTAACCTGTTTGAAATTTGTATTTATGTTGTCACTTCAATTTCTTGTTTGATTTACTCCATCAAATTATATATTTCAGTGAATTCATTAATTTGTGTTGACACTAAATATTAGACTTCATTATTATTACTTATTGACGTTATATTTAAGTTGTCCATTACTTGTTTAGCGAGCTGTCTTCGTTTTCTATTTTTAATATGCAATCATTATACGTAACTGAAAATTCTTTGATTGAATATTGCTGCAGCTCACTGTTGTCTGTCTTCCTGATTTACATCCCCCAAATAGAAATCTCCCATATTATCACCAGGGAATGGTATTTTTGCCATTTCATTTTTCTAGTGTTTTTTCAAATATTTTAAATTTCATTTTCATTTCTATCAATTGAATATTTCAATACTCTCGGTTATTTACTCTTCATAGTTTTCTTCGTTGTATTCAACTTCCAACTTTTCTTTTTTTATATCCTGATATATGTGCTGAAATAATTTCGTTATGATTTTTAATATTCGTTGTCAGTCTTCATTTGATATTCATTGTCCCACAGCTGTTATTTTGTTATTGTTCTCTAGGAGTTGTCGAAACCTGACCGATAGCGTTTTAAAGTAGTAATTAGCTATTTATAACTGTTCTAGACACGCGATTTTCTCCTCATATTCTTCCATATGTAATGAATATCATTTCATTGTATCTTACTTATTTTGTGGTCCGTTGTATGAATGATGTTTTAGATTCAGAAGCTAAACGAAGTCTAATACAGATATTTTGATAATTTGTCAACGTCTCCATTTTACTAATTGGACGATATGACATTCATTGATTTTTAAACCTGTACTGTCGGCCTAAATGTCTATAATCCCAATATACTATATGATATATACATATATATATCACTTACTTTATCGACGCATGTCCAACTGAATTACGTTTATCTGTTATTTCTTTCTCTTTTTTTCTCAGCTTAATAATTACTAGTCTGTAGTAGTCACACTAATTTCGGCAACCTATCTGCGTTCGTGCTGGTATGTCGTTTCCCAATATGTGACCGCCAAATATCAATTTTAATTATAAGTGTGAGGTTTCTTATGAAATTTTCTCTGTCTGTAGAAATGCCTTGTTCAAAAAGCTGTATCAATATCCTTTCTATGCTTATTTTGTTTACAAATTTGCACAGTCATTCTCATGAGATTTCTCCCAGAAGTTATCTAATTATAATATGTTATGGTCATAAATTCCTTTAGTGTATGATATTTGTATTTGCAACACTTCTTGTACTTGGCCTAATTCGCATTATCTATTGGTGCACTCTTTCAGTGTGGTGAGTATTTGTTCACCAACATACCCCACCAGAAGAAAATTTGAATCGTGATACATGCCGTTCATCCATTGAAATGAAAATGTTTATTGTAAATATCCCAAATAAATATGTTTTATATCTTTAAGTTATTTTTTCTCTTAGAAGAAATAGTCAAACGCCTGTTGGCCTTTTCTTATTTGCTTCTATTGAGGTACAAATTTTCAACTTTCATCATATGTTTATGTTATGATATATGTTTTAAAGACCATTGTTGATTAAGTAGTCGTCGGTATGTGACAGTATCATCGAGATTTTTTGAAAGCTTTCTCAAAGCATTGTTTTATTTATTTGTCTCTTTCTGTTTCTATCTCCCTCTCTCTATCTCTCTCTCTGTATCTCTCTTTCTCGCTATCTCTCTCTCTCTCTGTTGCTGTTTGTTCATTATATTTTGAGGTGCAGTTTTAAGCAATTATACCATTTGCAAGACTATATATTCTATCATATGGAATATTATGTCGTAGCAATTTGCCGATGTGCGCGATTATCATTTTGTTTACCGTAGATTTTCAGTGCATGCATTTTATATGTTGTCTTAGGTTCGCAGATTCTGTGTATATTTTTCTGCTACTACAAATTTGGTACATTTGCACGTGCTTTCTCTTGTCCCGCATCAAAATGATTTAACCTTAATCATAAATTGAATCGATTTCTTTACGTTTGATATACAGGATTGTAGTTGATTACAGACAAGCCACATTGAATGAAACAAATTCATTATGAATGCATTACTACTAACATAAGTTCAGGCAATATATACAAAACCTAATTTTTTTAACAAAATAGGGTTTGTTAACAATACACCTTAAAATTAAGTACAAGAAGAGAAGAGGCGCAATTGTGGAGGCGCAATGGCCCATTGGTTAGAGCAGTGGACTCGTGGTCATAGGATCGCGGTTTCGATTCCCAGACCGGGCGTTGTGAGTGTTCATTGAGCGAAAACACCTAAGGCTCCACGAGGCTCCGGCGGGGGATGGTGGCGAACCCTGCTGTACTCTTCCACCACAACTTTCTCTCACTCTTACTTCCTGTTTCTGTTGTGCCTGTAATTCAAAGGGTCAGCCTTGTCACACTGTGTCACGCTGAATATCCCCGAGAACTACGTTAAGGGCACACGTGTCTGCGGAGTGCTCAGCCACTTGCACGTTAATTTCACGAGAAGGCTGTTCCGTTCATCGGATCGACTGGAACACTCGACGTCGTAAGCGACGGAGTGCCAACAACAACAACCCTAACATTAGCGAATCTTACCTCATCTCCGCCATATATTACCTGCTGTCACAGTTCACATTTCACTGGACTGGAGCACCTGCGTTCCTACATTGTGTCGAGAAGATGTTTTTCCAATGATCATGCACTCCATTTCTTGCCAATTATCACTGGCAAAATATAATAGACCGATAACATGCCACAATTGGCCTGAACAACTACCTGAAAAACACTGACGACTGCATGTTAATGTATGTCTTAAAGCATGGAAACAAGAACACACCATACTCAGTAACAAAACAGGCAAAGGAATATCTAAGAGATTTCCAAATACAAAAAAAACAGTATTACACGTACTAGAAACAAGCATGCAAAAAGCTAAGCGTATGAAAATCGGTGCTAAAACTGGTGCCTTAGATATTCTTACTGATAAATGGCAAGAAAAACATATCAGTAGCAAATACCGGAAGAGAACTAATAATGCCAATATTGACAAAGTCCTTCCCTTTCAAGTCTACTGGCTTGAAATAAGAAAGAAAAGGGTTTATAATAGCAGCCCAAGATTAATACATATCTAAAAGGAACTACCAGGCCAACATATTAAAGAACGGTAGTAGCCCAACATATCGTGTATGTAAATAGCAAAATGAAACCATTGATCACGTTGTCTCCATGTGCAGTGTTCTTGCGCCTACAGAATATCTCAACAGGTAGGAAGAGTAGCACAGTATATTCACCGGGTAATTTGCAAAATCCTGGACCTGTCCCATGCTAAAAACTGGTGGGTACACCCACCACCTCCAGCGCTTGAAAATAATCACATCTCACTTCTCTGGAATTTCACCATTCAAACTGATAAAAAGATAGATGCGAATAGACCAGACATTATACTGAAAGACCTCAAACAAAAACCATGCTTCCTCATTGATATAACTGTCTCAATTGATATAAATATATCTGTGAAACCCTACCAAGAACTGAACAAGTATAAATATCTTGAAATAGAAATTGGCAAAAGGTGAAACCTCAAATCAAAAACTATACTTGTTGTCATAGGTGCCCTAGGAATGATAGCAAAAAAAAGGCTGATTCCTACCTTGCTCAGATACCAAGAAATTCCAAAATGGCAGAAATTAAAGATATAGTGCTCATGGGAACGTCCCATATCTTACGTAACATACTGTCGATATAATTTAAAATTTAAAAGAAACTCATAATTTTCTTGTCTTTTTAACATTCTATTGACCAATACTACGTGCAAAACCAAATATATAACACTATTGGCATAATACCAATTTGAACTTTTAAATTGTTTCCTCATGTTGTATCTGGTTGAGATTTGGAATCAACTTGTACAAATAGAGAGCAAAAGTCAAATATATATAATAATAATAATAACAACAGCAACAACAACAACAACAATAATAATAATAATAATAAAAATATTAATAACGATAATAATAATCTTAATCTTAATAAATATTAATCTTACTAAACATTTATCTCAAGAAATATTGAAAAATCAAAGTCAAAAATTAAGAAATAAGAATTAAAATTTAGAAATTAAAAGAGTTTGAATTTATATTCTGTGAATAGTCATAAACATGCTTGATGTTTTTTTTCTTTTTATGCAAGGGCTTGGAATGGTTTTCAAGAGATCAAGTGCCAAAAGCTGCATTGAATTGTATTACACTGTATTTCCTATTCACATTATGCTCATCTACGTGTGCATGTGAATATATTGTCTTAAATAGATTTAAGGATGGTCGCAAATTCTATAGAAATTTCTTTTTTTTTATTATCTGGAATGAGCGTGTGTGTGTGTGTGTGTGGTTGTGTGTATGTGCATGTGCGTGCTCTTGGTGTGGTTTTTGTTTTTAATATTGCTGCAGGGGAGAATTTATTTTTGTGTCAAAAAGTCTATTGAATTGACTTGCAGAATACTTTTCTCTCCAAAAAATGTTCACCTGTGGCTGGGTGTGTACTGTGATAAATTTCCAGATAAGTAAAAAACAAATAGATTTAAATATGATCCTTAGAAATTATTTTTCTTTTAGTTTGTGGTGCGTGGTTTTGGGGTATGCGCGTGCACGTCTGCGTTATAGACACTGAATAGGATGAGAATGAAACACAAGAATAAGTTCATAAAGATGCAGGCGTGGTAACGCACACTTCCTCACACACACACAAACGAGGCAGATTATTTATTTGCACATATAGATTTCCGTTTTAAGAGAGGGTTCAAGAATCACAAACTCAGTAAAATTAAGATGTGTGTGTGTGTAAACTATAGATCCTTCTTTACTGGTTAATGTTTCAAAGTTTCATATGTAATTTTGGTATAGGGGTCTGAATACTTGTAGTATTGGTAGATTTTAAAGTTGGCGAAGTCACATTCCTGCACAAGCTCTAATGTGACTCTTCAAAATAATTTTCCTGCCATCATGGCAGTGAATCGTCATATTTTTCATAATGACACGCTCTATTGTGCTATAAAATGTTGATGACATGTACCGCATGCAGTTACGTAGCTTACGTTTTGTGAGTTGCAAGTCATGTTGCGCTTTACTTTGAAGTCTTGACCTCTTTAAATTGTGAATTCTGGTCCATCAGTTTGGTATAGACATGTGCAATACTTTGCTCTTCTGAATTTCGTCAAAGTTGCGTTGAAGATTTGTTTATGTGTTTATGTGTGGGAATGCTCTTTGGATAATTATATTATTCAGCTCATCTAGAGCTTCTCCTCGCGCAGAGAGGCTTGATACTAATGTGCATATTCGCTTTTCTAGATTAAAGGTACTGTTGAATTATGTGTTTTGGGCGACATGATTTGAATATAACGTATTGATTGTAGTCCTTAGTTCATAGAACATGTTCACATTTATACTTCCACTGGTGTCTCTGATTGAAATATTGAGAAAGGCAAGTTCTTTTGGGTTCAATTTGATTAGGAAATTGTATATGCTTGAATTTTGCGAATGTATGTAGTTTTCCCTACCATATGACAAAGCAATGCGTCATAGATATGGGTGTACATCTATGTATGTATCTATCTATCTGTCGATCTATCTATCAACCAATCTATCTATCTACCAATGTATCAACCTACCTATATATATATATATATATATATATATATATATGTATATATATATATATATATATATATATATATGTATATATATATATATATATATATATATATATATATATATATATATATATATAAATATATATATATATATATATATATATATATATATATATATGTATGTATGTATGTATATACATATAAGGTGATCAAAGGTGTACGCAAGCCGCTATACGTATATATAAATATAAAAAATTAAACAAAAATGCAATAGAGGACAATATAATGACCGGACAGATAGACGATACAATGGCTGACAGGAAACACAACAATTAGAAGGTAAAAAGGGCGGTTCATTCGTGACCTTCTTTCGTCAGTCGATCTTCCAGATGCCCTTATATTTTCGGGCAGCACACTTGAGACTGTTCGATATGGTTGCCTACAAAAGTCAAAGCTATGAACATTAGAATTTTGTAAGAAAATTAACGAACGTATACAAAAACAAAGACGAAAACGGAGAAAAGGTACACAATTACAAATACAACCTACAGGAATATTAGAACAGGTGTCTTTCAACTGAGGACGAATCAAATGGAGTCGGCGTTTACAAAGTAAAAGCGTTAATGCAGGAACATAGGAAATGCACATATATATGTATATATTATATATAACGAAGATGGAGAGAGTGTGATCAGAAAAAAATCAGTTTATTAATATAATAGTCAATCAATTGTATGTGCATAGACATGCTGGCATTCAGCATGTAAGGAGCTCTCCATCCACTAGTGGGCGAATGAATATATATGAATACAGGCTAATTTCGTCCTCAATAATTTTTTTATTTTTAAATTTATAATGCAATTCTAATTGTTAATTATGAATAAAAGTTATATATATATATATATGTATGTGTATATGTATATGTGTATGTGAGTATATATATACACACATACATATATATATATATATATATATATATATATATATATATATATATATATATATATATATATTGATACATATATATATATATATATATATATATATATATATATATATATATATATATATATATATATATATATATATATATATGTGTGTGTGTGTGTGTTTGTGTTTGGGTGTATGTGTTTGGGTGTGTATGTATATATATATATATATATATATATATATATATATATATATATATATATATATATATATATATATATATATATATACATACACACCCAAACACATACACGCACGTACAGATATTAAAGTAATACATAATTTTATTGTAAGCTTTGAAACCTCACATGTTTCCGTATCCATACTTACAGATTAACTATATTTAATGATCTTGCGATATTTAGGTAATTGTTTCATAAATGTTGATACAGTTTATTTTGAAATATTTCTTCGTAAGCATAAGCTTATAGGTACATATTAACGGGTTATTAACTGGGACTGCATACAAACTTTCGAAATACATTTTGCGTACTTCAATTTATCTTTTCACTTTGTAACTATCAAAAACTCAAACATGAATCAAACCTGTAAGAAAACAATGAAAGCAACAGCTGGAAGTGACGTAAATGTATTCACTCGGGAATATTATGTTTTAACTATAAATATGAACACTGCCAACGAATGTACTGGATTTTATATAATCATCCGGAAAATTTACAGATTGTAAAGTGCATATAATTTTTTTAGGTAAGCAGTACAATTAGATTACAATATAATTAGGCGTTCAATTATATATATAACATATTATATGTACACGGATTTGTATCAGGTGCGGCAATAGGAATTTTCCTGAAACTACCAGCTGTTACATAATAATAATAATAATAATAATAATAATAATAATAATAATAATAATAATAGCAATGCCCTGATGCTATACCAGGCGCTAGTTCCCGTGACTTTTGATCTTAACTGGTTGTAACCGTTACCATGTACAATGTTTTGTCTTGGTATAACAGATGGGTTACAGTAAATATTATGCTCACTATCACAGATTTGCTTGTCAGTTTTTTTTTTTACCTTAAACATTTGAACATGTCTGACGATATGTGCATCTCTAATCACGAGCAGATGTAGTGTGGGAGCATCATAGACAGGTGTTGAGAAGAATTCTTTGGAGTCTGAATAATTCCCCTGTGGGAACACGGGTATTCCTTTCATCATCTTTAAACAATCATTATTCAGCGACCTTTTGAGAAGGATGGGCTAGTCAACCTGAAGAAAATTCTAACTGGTCCCCAACTGCAAGGCCATGCACCGTTTTTCCCGATATAATATCACCATGTCGCGCACATCTGGTTATGCTGCATGTTCTTGGTGCACCCTATTAGTCATGATAGGTATATTGAACTTCGTACGATTGTACTCGGTGTCACCTTGATGGCATATGATGCTCTCTCAATAATAACGATAAAGAAAATAGGCATCGGAGGTGCGATGCATACCCTCGGCGCAGATAAATTTCTTCGCATATTATAGTGTGGCTTATAATGCCTTGCTTACCCATATTTTTAAATTCATCTGAGTTAATTTTTCTTTCACTCCGGTGAAATTTAATAAATCAACTCGTAAATAAACGAAATCCTCGAATCCATCACTGTAAACACACACACGCACACACAAACACACAGTCACGTATATGTGTATTCATTTATGTATGCTGAAAAAAATCAAACCAAATGTTCATTATTTCGAGCCACTCACCCAATGAGCATTTCTGAAAATCCGGTCTGCCGTTTTCCAGTAAATTTGCTAGCACACAAAGACGAGTAATTACAATACTCTGCTTTCACTAACGTGCGCAGGGTAATAATGAGGAGTTCAAGTTTTTGTCTAAAGGGTAGCTTGTAGGGAGTAGAGATGAGTCGATTAGTTGGCCCTCAGTGTTCAACTGGTACTTATTTTATCGAGTCCTAAATGATGAAAGGCAAATACGACCACGGTGGAATTTGAATTGAGAACATAGCGACGGGCGAAAAATGAGTAGGGTAATAATAATAATAATAATAATAATAATAATAATAATAATAATAATAATAATAATAATAATAATAATAATAATAGTAATAATAATGATAATAATAAAGTGGTGAAATTACGAATAGGAAATCGAAACATTGCAGGAATACAAAATGAGTGGGAATACAATCTTTCAGTCCCTACTTTGGAAAAGAGAATAACATTTTATATTGAAAAATAGTTGAAATCTCTTTCTCTTCTAAATACATCATTAGAACTTGCAACTACACTCATAAGGCTTGGTATTAAATGCGTTACATACCAGTTGACAGCAGGCGCTATGCCTGACATTTGATCATATCTAAATATGTTCTAAGACAGATGCTGATTTTTTTTTTTTTTTTGTTAAATAAAATGTTTACTGTGTTCTGTTGTTTAGTACATCACGGACTCATATGGTTAATAAACTCCAGCGATACGTTTTCATTTCCTTAATTAATATTGATTAAACATCTCCGATTATGTATTGCAGAGCTAATAGAATAATATAGTCATGTTCCGCCCAATTATATTTCAGGGAAAATAACAGAATGAAAGTCATGGAGATTTCAGAGCCGGAGGGGTAATAAGGAGCTGAAGGAATATGAAATGAAAATATAAATGAAAAATATATGGACATAACCATAATTACAGACCCAGCAATCATAGCCTACAAATACTTCAGTAGAAACAGAATAGGGTATATCAAATAGTGAAAATGGTTTACACATTGAAAGGAAGACCGCGTTGGCATAAACAAATAAGTGTATACAAGACAAATGAGAGTACTTTAGGCAATATTTAGTCTGATCATAAACATATGAATGTATATTAGTTATAAAATTTATGTGAGCTAAATATCGAGATTGAGAGATCAGTCATTTTGCTGTAATGAAGCTACGAGATGAAAAGCCAGAAATGATATAATAAGGAAGTACACAACCGATATTCTCAAAAGCAACAACACCGAAACATCATAACTTACATTAACAATAATATAACAATATAGTTGAGAAGGAATCCAACCACTTAAATCACATAGATTCAGTAGATAAGCTTGATGACGTCTGTAACAATGTAAGTTTATAGGGTATAATAAAACAATGTGACAAGAATTTATGAGAATTATAGAGAATTTTAAAAGCCATAGATGTTGACAAATATTAAAAGAATTTATGAGATTATAAGGATCGACAAATATATTAAAAATCGCCCAGGACCAGCAGCTGTGTGCGAGATTGCTCATTTTAATGTTATTTTTTTAGAATACATAAGACTTTCAATATTTTAAAAAATTACCTCTTAATTCTGCTATCCGCCCCCCCGCCGCCGCCCCCGGATTGACAGATTGTAGTCTCACATAGTCTCACATGCTTTACATTTCAGGAAGATTTGAGTAGACATTGCACTTGTTGATAACGTTGATTATTCAACATGATACTACTCGCTTCATGATTTTTGACACGACTGATGAGTTGGTAGTCGCCTAATATATTAGGTAATCGTACTGATCTCATTCACACACCATGTCATACATTACCATCTTCAAGTCAGAACAATGACTCGTAATGAAACAATTGTGACTGTACTAGATAACCCATTCATTTGCATTTATTACATTTTTATTACAGAACCAAGGTTCCATTCATCTGTGGATACTTTTTAAGACTGCTATATTTAAAGAGTACCAAATAAATGTTAACTACCCTACACCATTGTATTCAGTTCTATGGTAATGGATTACTTAACAAACTGACTTGCGTCATTATGTCTAGCCAATCACTATAACGAGCTATATTTTGATATGATTCGATCCCGAGCAGTTCTTATTTACTCAAATCTCTTTCTCGCCCTCTCCCTCTATGTATATATATATATATATATATATATATATATATATATATATATATATATATATATATATATATATATATATATATATATATATATATATATATGCGAGTAAAAATAAATACAAAAAAGGTGGTTTTTTTGTATGATTGTGTCTATAGGAATATATTATTTTGTTTAAAAGAGTTCCAACACTGTCTGTTTTTTATGTTTTATTTATATTCCTGCAGAACCAATGTGGGGTATAGAATATGGAATATACAATATATAATATAATATACAATATATAATATAAACTAAAATAAAATAAAAATGGATGCCACCATGAAATAAAGTATTGAATGTAGATGAAATATTGAGTGTTCAATATAAAGGATCAAATATATAAATATAAATATAAATATATAAAGGCGACTCGAGTTTCAGGGCTATTTCCCTTTGTTATGGCCGGTATGACAGACTTTAACAGACTGTGATATATATATATATATATATATATATATATATATATATATATATATATATAAGCGTATGCTATTTATACACAGAGCAGTGACCCTTTACACGACGCCTTGCATGCTACAGAGGGCAGTCACACCCAAACCACAAAAAAGTAAGTCCAAAGAGAATGAAAACACCAATTATCCATAGTTCACACACACACACACACGCACACACAGACACACACACACACACACACACACACACACACACATAACGTTACTAGTACATTGTAAAATCAGGAAATCATAAGTGACTTCGAATCCAACTAACCACGTCGTTCTCATTTGAAGTTACTATGTTTCTAAAATGCAGTTAGTGGAAATCACGTTTAATGTGATAGGATATGAAAGTACATCATACATCTATGTCAGGTCTTATGCTACATCTTGCTAAATTATAGTCGGTAGTTATGATTTGAGAAAGAAATTATCTAATGATTACATATGCATTTGCCAAAATTGTGTTTATTTTCTGTGATTGCAAATACATAAATACTAAAATCTTATTTCAAAAGACATTAGCAAAATCTAATAGCTAACGTTGCCGTACAAATGATACAATATTGAATTGGCCTGTAAATACTTCACGACATTTGCTGCAATGTTAGCTAGTATACGCATAACGACTGATATATAACTAAATATTTTAACATGGGTTTCTTTCACCTGAAATAATAAAATACAAATTGAAATGGAAGGTATTTTAAAATTATAATTTATAGACATTCACTCTCTATAAAATAATTTGGAAAGATTTTAAATAGAACAACTATTAAAGATATGATCATTTCCTTCGGAGAATTGACATATGAGCGGCGTTCGTTTTTCACAAATGAATACAGAAAAATTACCATTCTCATTCAATTTAAATGCTTAAAATATTCTTCCTCGGAATCACACACACTCTCACACAAAGACAAATGTGCGCATGTATATATTTATGCACAAAGATGTATGTGTGTATGCTTATGCGGTGGATTTGAAAATTATAATATGTAAGCACGATGCTATACTGTATTGCTTCGTATTTATATCTTAATCTTGGCTGTCCTGCTGTTGAGAACTTCGCCTAGCAAATTACTTTATTTGCTAAATAGAGCTTGAAGCAATGGTCCAAGAGAAAGGATGGTAAATATTTTTATTTTTCATTCCCTTCGAAATTACCCCTAATAGTGGTTTAGATTTTGACTACTCCACCTAGCGTGTTAGATGTCCTATTACAGCCATCTCTTCATCTCTTATGTGTTTAAATGTACACTGTATTGATATGAATAATATATAGTCTATTGACTAGTTTTATACATGCTAGGGCACTGGTAGTAAACATTTCTTTAAATTTTCCTATCCTGATATTTATTAATAATTTTTGACCAATTTTTTGAAGCAAGTCGCCATTATTTTATTTCCGCCCACCACCAAAAAAAAAAAAAAACCTGCGCTTGCGCGGTGGATTTGAAGCATTATAATATTTAAGCACGTGGCATATACTGCATTGCGTCGTATTTATATGTTAATATTGGCGCTCCTGCTGATGAGAACTTCACCTAGCAAATTACTTTATTTGCTAAATAGAGTTTGAAACCAGGAGAAAGATGGTAAAAGATTTTATTTTTCATTCCAATCGAAATTACACCTAATATTGGTTTGGAGTTTACTACTCTTTCTAGCGTGGTAGATGTCATGTTATGGCCATCCCTTATGTATTTAAATATGCACTGTATTTATATATATATATATATATATATATATATATATATATATATATATATATGCAGCTGTGGTAGGTTATACAAAGACGAAACAAGTCGCCCCCTCAAAATAAAGGTAGAAGAATATCGTAAATCTGTGACACAGGGAGAAATTTATAAATCGGAGAAAGCTAACATGTATGGAAAAATGGAGACCACCTTCCCCTGTGAGATGAAGTTAAAATAATAGACAGTGAACACTACTGGAAAATACTAAAACTAAAAGAAGCAGCACATACGCTAGGACTCAACAACCTCCTAAGCTGACCTAGTGCAGAAATGAATAGCATATGGGGACCGGTATTAAGAAACGATAGGAAAATATTAGATTTATAAGCCCTTAAAATTCACTCCATAATTGCCCACAGGCATATGGTATAGTAACCCTAGGTTTGCGTTTGCGATTCCAGGCAGTGAGCTGAATGATAATAACATCGAAAAATACCTTAGGAATGAGAACCCATGTTCGAAATTTTCCCAAGTCGTCACGTATTTACAGGCCTATATCAAGACTCAATATGAGGACAAATATCCGTCAAATCTAAATGATGATCATTTGCTTAACTTGGAATAATCCACTAATGATGTTATAAACAAGCAAATAAATTAACAAATGCAAAACGAATCTGTCAATTTTGTGATTTAATCGCGATTGAGAAAATAGTTTAACTGCCCACACACATACATGTCACGTACAGAGATCAACCTCAATGAATTGATTACAAACAGAAATGGTTCACGTGTCCCTCCGAAATATGATTCACTAACGCAGGCAGTTGTAAATATAAGGAAATATAAAAGGGCCCTCAAACTAATGTTTCATATATATTACAGTTAAGGAATACCTACATGACAATGACGCTTAGTTTTGCACAAGCATTATAGCAATCGTTAACTGTCTGATGAAAACTGTCAACTATATACGAAATAGCACTTGAGAATTCAAGAACGATGTACTATAAGTGTTGACATCTCGTGAATTAAATCGAGCGTAGTGTACAAATACCACACGCATAAAGAAATCTATGCGTATGTACATTGATACGTGTATATATATATATATATATATATATATATATATATATATATATATATATATATATATGTATGCATGTATATGTATATGTATATATATATATATATATATATATATATATATATGTATGTATGTATATGTATATATATATATAAATATATATATATGTATGTATGTATATGTATATATATATATATATATATATATAAAGTGTAGTATATTGCCACTTAAGTGTGGCTGACCCCTAGGGGTGGATGTTACTGTTGCTTTTAGCCCCAGGGGCAACAGTAACATCCACCCCTAGGGGTCAGCCACACTTAAGTGGCAATATACTACACTTTATCGTGCAGTTACTGTTAATACTTCATTTAGAGAATTAACATATATATATATATATATATATATATATATATATATATATGTATGTATGCATATGTATATATATATGTATATATATATATATATATATATATATATATATATATATATATATACATACATGCATACATATATATATATATATATATATATATATATATATATATATATATATATATATATATATATATATATATATATATATATATATATATATATACCATATCATATATATTTCTACATCTACATATATATATAAGTGTGTGTGTAGATATATTTACACGAGTTAGAGAGAGAGAGAGAGAGAGAGAGAGAGAGAGAGAGGAGAACGTATGTTAATGTAAACGAGTCAATGTAATATTTCCATCGAGACTGCTAGCAAAGTTATGCTTGGTTTATCTAATAGACCTGAGTAACTATGCTCAGCACAATATAGATATAAATATTCATCATACTAGATTTTCGACGGGAAAAAAATTAAAATATCTACAAATATGAAAATATAGAATTATCAACGTTTATTCTCTCGACTCATTTCCATGACATCACCAAAACTGAATAAGCCTGAAACAGTTAGACATATATCCATATTGATGTCTTTTATTTGCTTGACAGAATGCGTAATGACTCTCCGGCTTGAATAATCCGACCAATTTAACAGATACATATGTGTCTTGGACATAAAAATGGTACATCTTCCATTGAATCACAATTTATTTTTCGTTTGTATAGAATATCATAATGTAATGATTTACTGTAGATTAGTTGTAAGGTTTTTAACTTAAATTTATGAAGCATTTCCCCAAATGTCGAAACGACAAGAACGCCATAATTGTGATTTAGCTCTGATATGTGTCTTTTTTTACGTTCTGGCGGAGACGTAAACTCGATGTTTCGGATACCTTTCCATTTTTGTGTTGTAATCGTTGTCATTGTTTAAATGAAAATTGAAAATAATTATTACTACTTTCTGTAGCTTTCCGTCTGAAATATATATATGAAATTAAATTTTTGATAGTTTCAATATCTCTTTTTACATATGTCTTAAAATTTTACTGAACCATATCACGCACGCACAGTCACATACACACACATATTTTTATATATACATATTTTCACTAACACACACATCTCACACACACAAACATAAGCACCCTCAAGTATACATTTATTCAACGTTAACTATAAGTAAATTATTCAAAACATGCGATGTATCCTTGTAGTACTCTCGAAATCTGAAATAGTATACTTTGAATATGATGCTTCTGAAATAATATCTCCGATGTTGATCTTTTCTTTATCATATTTATTTGTCCTGATTCGTCTCCGGGTAGCCCATATCCATCTGCATAAATGTCGTTTAATGGTTAAGTTGTCAGTATTATTCAATGAAGGAAGCGTCATCATCCGTATTAACCATTGAACGTTCATTTTTTTCTTTCTTTTTTGTCGTTCAAATCGATTGACAGAGTAAATTTTAATCACATTTTGATTATATTGATTCCACTTTAAATAGTCGGTGATATTCTATCTGCTTTCTATCATAACTTGAAGGTAAAATCAATATCTTTTGCAATTAATTATATATAATTTTTTCCCATATAGTAATTAACGTAAATTATTTTTACCAAAATTTTCATCCTTTCCATTTCAGATTATTTCTCTTGTAATACGTCTAGCGCGATTGTTTAAGTAAATATTTTCCTTCGTTTGATATATTCTCTTTGTGTTTGTTTTGTGTCTATAATGTAAGTGGTGCAAAGTATGAAAAACACTTGAAAATTAATGGGAAAAATAACCACAATATAATATAATGACAAGCTATTTGTTTTGTATTTCTTTGGTGATGGGAATTGCTTTCGAAACGGTTTCGTCATTTAGGTTTTAAACATTTTTTGTGGTTTTATGTTTTCTGTTATGCCTTATTTAATCATTGATGGCTGACGGAGTTGCAAAATAGTGTAAAATTTTGTAGATTTCTGCACTTTGTATTCACTATTATGGTTGAGGAAGGAATAAAGATGATGAAGATGAAGGCGACGACGACGACAACTGTGAAGACGATGGTAGTAATGACGTTACTGAGTTTGACGCTGACGATGAAGATGGTAATGAATGTCGTTATAGTAATAAGATAATTTTGATGAGGATAAGGAATATCGATTATGATTATGATAGTAATGCCACAATGGCAAACCTCACCTTATCAGATAAAATAACTGACAAATTCAAAATTTACAGAATGCTGAACAGACAATAAACTAAACTATAAATATTATGTTATTATTATATCTAAAACTGAAAACATATTACAACTACCACATACTATACAAGTAAAAAAGAAGCCAGAAAACATGTGTGTTACAAAAGAAGAAATGTACCACAAGTCATTGTATGAGAATAAGAATATAAAGTAAGGAATTATTATAGAAATATTTCGTTTACAAACGTTCATTAATTTCAGGAATGTGATTTCAAGGAGTACGATCTAAAGTACCAAGAATGCTAAATGTTTTAGCGTTTGATCCGTGCACATATCACATTTAAATATTTTTGTAATGTTGTATGATATGAATATATAATTTTATATATACTTATAGGTATCTAGCTCTCTCTATCTATACACATGCACACATGCATATATATATACATTCCTGCATACATAAGTGCGTACATAAATACTTACATGCCGACATAAATACATAATTTATATATTATTACATGTATGCACGTGTGTGTTACTATGGAGGAGTCTTTGTATGTGTTCTTAAAGCACTATATGAAACCGCCAGAACGACACAATATATCAGAATCTACACTCATCGATATCATATACGCTGATGTAAATATGTTGTTTGAAATTATGTCTAGTTATATAGTTGATCACTTTTTGTCTCTACACTGCATGATAAGAGTTTTATCAGCCCAAACATCCCAACGCTACATCGTATAGGGGTCAATACATCAAACCTTAGACCGAAAGAATTAGTACATACATGGAACCATCAGCTCGGAGTGCTAATATGTCTGCTACATTAAAACTAATAATTGTCTAAGCAAATTCATCTAAACATTTTCCTCAATAATTTTCACTCGCTCTCCTGTTTTTCTCTCAATAAAATAAAGTGAAAAGTTTTGAAATTTTATAAACATCATGAGTCAAGTCCGTGAGGTTTAAAAACGTGTCTCGCTTTACGAAGATCACGTTAACTTTATTTTAGAAAATTTCACTTTTACTCTTTCAAAACGACAATTAATGACACAAGCTTCTCTTTTATTCCACATCATTCAGACACATTATACGAGTTTCTTCTAGCAGCATTTATGAACAGATAATATCAAACACGCAAATGAAACTTATACATGGGTCTAAATGTTGTATGAATACGCATGTATATATATATAGTTAACGAATTAAGGTTACAAAATACGTGTTAAACACGTATTTTTTAAACAGTATCGAAACCTTATTTTACAATAATTCCCGGGTTACAGTCCGCGGAGCACGTTCACCACATATGGTTATCAGGAATCTTTAACGATACTTAACAAACATCGTTTTTATAATTCGAGGAATTCCTGGGGGAACGTTGGGGATATGTTAAAGATAAAAAGAGAAGACGGAATGTACCAAGGAAAACATTGCTATTACCACAACAACTGTTACATCTTCAACATGCACCGCTCCCTTTTGGGCTGGAACGATTCAGTAACACCAGATGCAACACACAGTGCAGAGAACATTCCTGAAATGGAATAGAAACGCCTTGAAAAACGCCATCACTAAAGCTCAAATAATGAATTGATATTCAATCCTCGCATGACTGACAACCATCGATAAGTAACCATAGAAACTTATAGCCACCCAACATCCAGAACTAGTGATATCACTATAACAACGAACCTACAGAACCTGCACGCAAACGGCACGAAGAATCCACAACGAATTATCATTGGAATGACAGGACAACCACTATATAACACCTCGATCACCAGCAACGTGAAGAAATAGGTGCTCTTGCAGGGATAAATTTAATTGCCCTTTGGATAATCTTTGCATGACTCGAAACATCGTCTGTAAATGTACTGTACACACGAGGGGAGGTTCTTATATGTACGTTGGTGTCACGGCTGAGTATTTCAAGAATCGATATAAAAATCATATTTCTATTTTTTAGAAAAGGAATAAGAGGCATGACTTCACTGGTTTATTTTCGATGGCAACTGAAACCCTACAGGATTAAATTTGTGATTTCATTGTCAATTATAAAATATGCAAAGCCCGACACTCTAGGTCTTGTAGATGTGCTCTGAAAAATCCCTGTCAATCATGTGAATAAGAAAGTGAAGAAATTAATATGACCACATGTTAATCGGGGAATTTGTAAGTTCGATTTATCTTATATGTTCGTTGACGTTTTTTTTTTTATATTAAGTGTCACCATTATAATTATTCATACCCCGAGGAAATTAAGAAATGAGTTCATAAATAAACGAAACCTTCGAATTCATCCCTGTACACAAACACACAGGTACGCACTCACACACACACACACACACACAGTCGCATATATCTGTGTGTTTGTCTGTGTGTATGTACCCACACGTATCAACTCGCATATGTACACCATGATTTATACACAAGCAGTGGAGTCTCGATTCAAGTGAATAAATAATTAACAAAATAATATGACCACTTGCTTATCGGGAATTTTGTAAGTTGGATTAATTGTGTTTTCCTTTTTAAATATAATCAAACCAAATGTTCATCACTTTCAGCCATTTTGCCAATGAGTAATTTTGCAAAATGTGGTGAAAATCCTTTCAGCGGTTCTCCAATACTTTTGCAGACAATGATAGACAAAGACGTGTGATTACAATACCACGCTTTCGTTTACTCGCGCAGTGTAATAAAAATAATAATAATAATAAATAATAATAAGATTTTCCAATGTTTATTCAAGGCCCGCAATTTTAAGATGAGAGGTTGATTGATTACAAGGAAGCCAGAAATTGAGTGACATTTTATTTTATCCATTCTGGAAGAATAAAAGGGAAAGTTGATCTCGAAAGGAATGGAGCTCAGAGCGTACCGAAGCGGATTAAATAAAACAACGTAATCGTATTTCATTCGACGCGGTAAAGATTCTCCCAGGTTGCCGGCAAAAATATACATGTTTAAGTCGTCACCTCCTTCACAAAATGTATTAAATCTTATCAATTTTTCACTATATATTCAAATGTTTTGGGTACAAACAGCATATTCAATAATCCGTCACTATATTACGGTTTACTTATCGCGGTTCACCTATCTCGATTTACCTATCGAGGTTCACCTATCGAGGTCCATGTATTGTGGTTCGCCTATCGCTGTTCACCTATCGATTTTCACATATCGTGGTTCACCTAACGCGGTTCACCTGTCGCGTTTCACCTATCGCGGTTTATTATTTAAGCTTACTTCGTTCGATTCCTCAGTGGTGTTATTTTGAATTTATAATAAAATGAATACATACAAATTATAGAAATAATAAAAGAATATATTGTACAGTACTGTTTCTACTTCGCGGATTTTCCCTATCACAGGGGGTTTTGGAACGTAACACGTGCGATAGTTGACTGTATAAAATAAATTTATTATCAAGGTAGTTCTACGCGTTCTTCTCTCCCTGAAGTATGTGTGAGCACATTATACAGCTTCTCTAAATTTTGCGAATATTGTTTTATTCGTAATGAGAAACATCAATCATATCTCAACAGAGAACACTATGCGAATTGAAAATTATGTTGTAATATATTTATTTATTTATCTATTTATTTATTACTTGTTTCAGTCATTAGCCTACAACCATGCTAGACTCCTACCTTGGTAGGTTAAGGGGAAGAAATTGACCATAGTACTTACTTTTAAAAATCCGGTAGTTTCCAATTGGTTTCTGGGTGCGTAAACAAATCAATACCTTTCGTCGACTGGTGGCGGACATAGACACACACACACACGCACACACTCAAACAAACAAACATACATACACGCATGTCATTCCGACTTCTTTCAATACCCTTTCCGATCAACACATTCATACTTTAGACGTTGGTCAGTCTATTATTACCGCAGTAAACACTAGACCGTGCTGCGCTGTGGGACTGTACCCAAAATTCCATTATTACAAAGTGACTTTTCAGATCACACAGCCATGCTTGTGCAGAGTTTGTGAATGGTTCTGAAAACTCTCGAAGGTTCTTTAATGCAACAGTAATAGCGTGAGATTCGCTGTATATTCGTTTCTACTCTAGGCAAAAGTCCCGAAATTTTGGTGGAGGGTGCCAGTCGATTATATCGACCCCAGTACGCAACTAGTACTTAATTTATCGACACTGAACGGATGAAAGGCAAAGTTGACTTCGGCGGAATTTGAGCTCAGAACATAAATACAGACGAAATACCGCTAAGCATTTTGCCCAGCATGCTAACATTTCTGCCAGCACGCCGCCTTAGATTCATTGTATATTGTGTAACTAAACGTAATGACTACTAGAGGTTGAGATATATGACGTATATGTTATAAAGCATTGATGTGTTGTGGCAGGAAGAGCAATAATAGTCAATATCTACTTTAGTATAAATTATATATTTGCTGAAATATATGAGTTAATTTGATGCATAGGTATGTACACTTCCTGGCAAAATAAAACAGAATTACTGAGAGCTTATATTAGTCATGTAAGAAACAATAATTAATATACTGATAATAAGCTAAATGAGTGGATTGTGAGAAAAGTGAAATCGAAGTATATGCCATATTTGCATGATTATTATTTTAGCTTCTTCGCGTATACAACAAAAATGTCAGATTTTGACGTATAATATTTGATAAAAGAAAGAAAACAAGCAGGAAGGACTATTAGCAGGCTGGGCGAAGTGCTAAGCGGTTTTTTGTTTCCATTTTTCTCGATCTGAGTTCAAATTCAACCGTGGTCAACTTTGCCTTTCATCCTTTCGGGGTTGATAAAATATGTACCACTTGAGTACTGATCTCAATGTAATCGACATATCCCTTCCCTTGAAATTGCTGGCCTTGTGCCAAAATTTGAAATCAATATTGGGAAAATTTGATACGTATTACTAAAGGGACAAAACGCTCATATCTGAGTTCCACTGAAGTTGTTAGTTACACGAACGGATTATTGATGTCGTATTACTGAAAACATAAATATAACCCAAGAATCACGACCGGTCACGAGTGTGATTCGTCTCAAAAACGCTTTGGTTTACGAATTACACACAGCATTTTAATTAAAAGAACGTTAACTAAAACTGCTGTTGTTGCATGACTTCGCAAGTAAAACAGCCGTATTCATTGTATAACCTCTCAAATGATGTCCAACCAAGGTATAAATGAACTCTACAATGCAACGTCGTATTCACTGATTTATAATGCAGCAGCAATGATAAGTAATAATGCATTTCACTACAAATGTTCAACCAAGACTGAATGACTATAATTCTATGGAATCCACAACAGGCGATAAACTGAAATTAACATCTCTTCTTTATTAAAGCTATCATCTTCAGGATCGCTATTCTGGCCCTGATAGTCAATAGTTTTACGCTAGTTGCTGCCATTGATGTCTGTGGGCTCAACAGTCATACGTTTATAATTATGTGGACGTGAGCTTCATATAATCGGAACTTATGCTTAACTTTAATATTGTAACTCTCATTATAAAGACTCTCATCGAACATTATGGCATCGCGTAACTTCCACATTAGCAACGCTGTCATTATCCCGTGGCAATCTCTAAGTAATAATCCTCAAAGTACACCTCCTTCATTATAACCCAATCCGCCTATACCATTTTCTTCTTCCTCATCGTCACATCGCTCTTTGCCGTCAAAGATGTAATCGTCATCGTCATCATAATTATCATGAACGACAATATTGATATCATCATTATCATCATCTTATGGTCATTGTCGTCAGCGGCGTCGGCATCGGCGTCGGCGTGATAATAAGCGGCAGCACTCATACCTCATTATTCCTGATATTCATTACCATATTTGAAACAGAATATCTGAAATACAAATTGAAATTCTTAGATTAAAGAAAACAACAGCTCATGGCTTTGCATTTACCTCAGAGCAGTTCAGAAGACCGCCATCAATTTCAGAATCTTATCAAACAAAATATATGATAGCATAAACAAACATTCACCTCCCCGTGTTTTCACACTTTCAACGCATACAAAAACAAATTTCTACATATGAATCTGAAATTAGCGATGAGTTAATTAGACAAACAAATAAAGATCTGCTAATGAAGTAATCATATATCTTGTTTACTCTTTGATATTACTGTTGATATTTCCTATTATTTTTGTCTATAATTTTTCTCCCTTATGAATGACTTTTCATATTTTCGTGCTTCTGCATTGCATGTATATGTTTTTGAATGTAATTCCCTCAAATCGACTGTTAATTGTATTGTTTGTATGTTTCTAAATGTTCATATTTGTCAGTTTGTTTCTATTTTTCATTAGAGAAATTTTCATTTTAGGTATATCATATTTAGGCCTGATTGTATTATCTACCAGAAAAATCGATCAGTATCGAAATTGACTATTCGATATATCGAAAGCCTATATACATCCTAATGCGTATATTGATTGAATAGCGTACCTTAGCAAACACGAATATTAAAGTCAGTTCATATCTATAAGCATATATACATGATGCGAGAGAGTGTCTGCACGTGTGTCTGTGTGTCGCAAAATATGAAAGGACATAGGATAGCATAACATAAATGGTATAAACAAATATCTAAAGGAACGAAGAGTTTTGAAAATTAAGATTATAAAACTATTCTGCGCCTCATTCTCTCTTTTTGTTCACACACACGCATTCACATGCACAGACACATACACAGACACAGTCACAGACACACATATACACACACATATACATACACACACATATATATATATATGCATATATATATATATATATATATATATATATATATATATATATATATATATATATATATATATATATATATATATATATATAAATGGAAGAGTCATCAACATATAGAAAGACTAAAAGAAAATGTGATTGCATATGTGTGTGCATGTGTGTGTTGGTGTGTGTGAGTGTGTATGGGGTTTTGTGTGTGTCGATGTATCGGTGTGTGAAATTGTAGTATTAGAACTACATGGGCATCGGCTTCTCAAAAAGTCAATAAGCGGATATTATGACATACGTTTCACCAACACCTTTCGTATGTATAAATACACATACAATGTTCGTAAACAGCTAGCTAAATAGGATAAATAGATAAAAATATTTACACACACACACACACACACACACACACACACACACACGCGCATATATATATATATATATATATATATATATATATATATATATATATAGAGAGAGAGAGAGAGAGAGAGAGATATGTGTATATATATATATATATATATATATATGTGTGTGTGTGTGTGCATGTGTGTGTGTGTGTGTGATTACATACGCACAGAAAGATAGAAGGATAGAGAGAAAGAGAGAGAGAGAGAGAGAGAGAGAGAGAGAGAGAGAGAGAAAGAGAGAGAGAAATGAATTTATATAAAATTTATATCAGCTTTTTTCCTTGAATATTTCGTGCACAAATAAATTGGTTGAATATACAATGTGTCTTATGGTACGTGGACTTAACAAACTTCGAGTTACAGTTTGAAATTTCCAATCAGTATTTATTGATTGCTAACAATATGTGCTCGAACCAATTTGCAAAGATAAAAATATTTAGAAGGATCCACATCAAAATTGCAATGGAACCTACTTAGCATTAGCACTGACATTTCGATAACATCTCTTAATAACCAATTCTGAATTTGAGTATTAGGTGGAGAAGAGGGCATCAACGAATGCTTTATATTCTGCACCGACGTATCGACAAAACTGGTACTGCGGATGAGTGGCTATGCCTGTTAAAGTTTCATATGTAGAGCATCTTAATGTCCATGTCTCTAAGACCGTCTGCAGTTATTTTATGTATAACTTAATATCACAATTAACCACCCACGTTCTGTTTCTTTCTGAATCAAAAATAATTCAACATTTAGTTCCTCCACTATCTGATAGTTCTCTGTGATATGGGATACATAAAGATATACTACCAGGGCATCCAACTCTTAACCACTTGAAAGAGCCCTAACGAAAAATAGCAAGAAATCAAAACTTACTAATTTTCTTCCAATAACTATTTTTTCTATCTTCTGCAGTCGGTGTCACTCATAGAGTGGAAGTCCATGTGTACACTCAACAGTTTTTGGTTTTGGTATCCATGTCATTATTATTATTATTAATAATATAATCATTGTTGTTGTTGTTGCTGATATAATAATTATTATCATTATTATATGAAAACATACAACTCATTTTGCTGGGTTTGATGAAAAGGGTCAGCTGTCGACAGCCAGCACACTAAGGTGACACGTGTTTACTGGTCATGCTTAAAGATCCCTGCAAAGAATTCTTGCACTTCCAAGCAAAGCTGATTTTTGTAGGTGTTCTACTTTCACACTTACAGTGACTTTTTCAGCCATGTTGGTAGATAAGTGCTGATACTTCCAAGTGCACCAATTACTATTGGTATCACGTCTACTCTCTTCATTGACCACAACCTTCGTATTTCTCACTTTAAATCGTCATAGCGGTTTATTTTTTATTCTTTCATATTGATTCATCAGGGAGGAAGTGGAACAAAGGTGAGCGACGAGAGACAGGGAGAAAGAGTAAGAGAGAGATATTTATAGCAGTGAAGGAGAGAAGGAAGCAGAACGGGAGGGGGAGATAAGTAAGAAGAAAGAAAGAAAGATAGATAGATAGATAGACATTTTCTAAATGTATACAAAAATAAACACACATAGATACATGCATAAATGCATATATACATACATCTATACATACACACATGCACACATATAAACACAGCGCGCGCACGCACACACACATATAGATATATATAGGTTTCTTTCAGGCTCCGCCGACCAAATCACATGACGTTGTTCGACCCGACACGATAGTGTGATAGAAGACTCAAAGTGCATGGTACTGGGACTAAACCCGGAAAAATTATGTTGCCTAGCACACTGATGCCACGCAGCCACACGAGCGACTATTAAAATTTTTTTTTATTAACATTTTCACTATATTCGTGAACTAATTTTCATTCAGAAACAAGCATACAACATATTCACATGGAAGTCAACAGCCCTGGAAACAATTATTCGGATGAATCTTGTAGGTATATAATAACTATAGAACTTTACACTCTAGGACTTGCAATTACCCAACTATACACTATGTTTCGTCTTCCGCCAAATTAGCCACTCCAACAGGGATATATTTTTACAAATTAGTATTCATCTGCCAATGTAACATATTTATAAATTTAGCAAATTCTTTTAAGCAGCAATATTTATCCAATGGCTTACTACGTAACAATCGATAACTGTAAATTAGCAAAAACAAGAAACGGTTGTAGCTACTGGCTTAACAAAGTATACAGACATTGTCGCTAGTCGTTGCAAATATTGCTGTTGCTGTAGTTAAATTTCTTGTCCATTCATATTAGATAGATAAATAGAGGAATCATGTTCCATCGTACCTAGTCTATGATTAATTCGAAATTCAAAATAGCTAGCTCTGCAATTCCAATTGTTACCAGACTTTCCACAAAATTAGGTTGTGGTTTGTGATAGATTTGGCTAATCTTCTTAAGTGCAGGAAGGACGGCGAAAACGTTTTTCCATTTAGCCGTACTTCAAGGTGCATTGTCGATTAAATTGCGTACACTTGTTGTGAGTTTTGTGTTTAAAAGAAGTGAAAACTGCCATTGTTCAAGTTATTGGTACATTGTTGGATGAATAAAATATGCCAATAAATATAACATTATAGTGGAATATTTACTTCACACACACACATGCTCTCCTTTTTCTCTCTCCCTTATGCATAACATTATTATAAGATACATTTGAGAGAAGACTAAAAGTACTAGAACGAAACGAGAGTAGCACTGATGCTTATAAGATGGGGTCAACTGGTACTAACAGCCACGGTAGTGAATGTATTGAAAAGTAATGCTTCAAACATGGTCAGGTTTCCTTTCTATTATCCACTATACGTATAACACCTTGTTGAAGAAATGAAAATTGAAGATAATTCTTTACGTAGCTATATACTTTAGGTGATGCGGAATTGAAATGAGTCACCGTAATGGAACATCACGCTAATGCACGAAACAGGAAGCAAATGTTTTCCGACTTCATATTATTACACTGCAAAAACACAAAAGTTCGTACTTTATTATGTATTAATATTTGACCTGGAGAACATTGGGGATGAGACTGGATGAAATATGAATTCTGCATATGCACAATGCTACATGCATATGATAGATGTGCTGTGGGCAAAAAGAGTAATTCTTGCCTTTCAGAAAAATATAGACTTAAATGTACACTGACTTAGAAAATCTATATCAGCTAAGCAAATAACCTTCTTTAAATTCATTAGGAAAACGATAACATAAGCAGAACATAATTTCAGAACATTATGTCCGTTCTCTTTAAGCTCACAAAAACAAATTCAGGTGGGTCCAAATACGTAAGGCAAACTAAGGTAAATTCGCGTCTTCAACTCTCAAAAATTCCTTTTGAAAAATATCTATGCATAGACAAGAGAAAAGTGAGATATGGAAGAAAAATTTGAATAGCGATGGAAAACGAAAGACAATCTTAGAAAAAAAATTACATGATATGAAATTAATGAAACTCGACAATATAAAAAAAATATAACATTTATTGCTCACAGTAGCTTCATCACGATTGACGGGAGTGATTCACGTTCGAGTATATTCGTCATTACTCCTTTTCCGTCACGTTCGACATAATATTATGAAAATTAAAGTTATCAAGCTAGACACTGGTGCTGCAAAAAATTGACTTGGACTGAAACATTTGGCTGTTAAACAATAAAGATTGTCCCTATATATAATTAGTAACGTAAGTTGATATCGTGTCAGAGGAAAAACTTCTGGAAAAAATGTACCTGCCACATGAGTATGTTTGTAATTCTCTCAACCCCAACAGCAACATTTACTTTGAGGAATTTTAGGCTCAAAGGTGATGTAACAATCCAAAATGACGATGGTGATGATGATGAAGATTATGTAGTAGATGATGATGATGACGACGAAGACGATGTTGCATAACTTGCAACACATTTGTTTCAAACTAGTAGAGGGAAAATAACGGGAAATCAAAAATTACTAATTTTCTTCCACATAACTATTTAACTTCTACCTTCTACATCATGCAGTATGACATATTTTATCCACTAAACAGAGGAATAAGACGCAGAAAAATACAAACATTTCAATAAATATTTGGAGTTGTGTCAATTGAAAGCTGATGTTTTCATTTTTAGTATAATTGGAAGGCGGCGACCTGGCAGACACGTTAGCACGCCGGGCGAAATGCTTAGCAGTATTTCGTCTGTCTTTACGTTCTGTCGAATTTGCCTTACATCTTTTTGGGGTCGATAAAATAAGTACCAGTTGCATACTGGAGTCGATCTAATCGGCTGGCCGCCCTCGAAAATAAATTCGGGCCTTGTGCCTAGAGTAGAAAATATTTTAGTATAGCTGGTTGACTTCATAGACAGATTTCTTAGAATGGTGATATATCCATTATGACAAACATAAAATGAAACTTTGCACTGAGGCATGTACACTCGACATCTAGGATATGAACGAAATCGGAACCTTTATTGAAATGAGAGATCTATTTTAAAAGACTGATTTCGAGCTGTTGTACTTGCTGGAAGAAATAAATTCTTTATAAGTTCAACTCAATAAATACACAACTAATAAACAAATAAAACTATAGAAATTTTGAGAAGGCTTAAGAAACAATAGCTGAAATGTGCAATACAAGACAAGAAAGAACATAGGTTAGAACAAGAGATGTATAGAAAGTCAATAAAATCTAATAAATGAAAAGAGCTGAAGCTTACATAATGTAAAATTCAGATTTTCCTCGCTTCATTTGTAAATTATTATTCACTCGTTTATTTATTCCGTTAGCCACACAGTTGTTCATTTTATTTATAAGTATGTATTTGTGTAAGGTGTTGTATATTTATGCAAACATATAAGTGTGCGTGAAATATATATATATAATAATAATATAAATTGTTATACATAAATTCACACATGCTACTACACACACTAGCACATCACGGACACAAGTTACAAGTATATGTTCATATGCTTAGGCTTGTCTTTCAGTGTATATGAGGCAGAGTGAATATAAGTACCGCAGTACATTCGTTAATATTTGTGAAAAGCTATTTTCTTTAAATGTCTATGCTGCTATGAATATTTATCAAAATGTTGCCAGCGTATTAATGTATTATACAAGTTCTCGCACACATACACCCACATATACAAACATAGATAGATACATATATTTATGCATAAATATGTAGCAAACGTACTTTTTTTTCTGTCCATTTCACCTATACTTACTCCTTATACACACGCTTTCATATATCTATATACATGTTTATATATACACGCACATACATATACAGACATATATACATACGTATACATATACATATATATATATATATATATATATATATATATATATATATATATATATATATATATATATATATATATATATATATATATATATATATATACATAGACATATATACATGTGTACCTATGTATACATATATACATATATAAGGTTTTATTATAAATATTCAAATTAGCTATTAGTACGTATGTACGTACGTATTTATACTGAGGAAAAACACTCAAACTTCCAATGTCAGACAAACGTTTCACTAAATATGCATGACCAGCAGCTGGGCAAGTGATTACAATATATTACAAGACGAAATTGATAGCCAGACTTTCAAAATTTTACAACGATTATATATGTGTGCATTATTTTTTATTGTTTTCTTTTGCGCGTGTGTCTGTGTGTGCAGCCTCGTTTGTAATTTTAATGAATAATTTTTTTTTATCCAGAAAATTAAATACTTAAACATGAAATATGACAAAAACGCTCTCACACAATATTTTCCACGAATTAAACCCGTAAATATCCGAATCAAATATAATCGATGGTGTGTATACATGAATGTATACGGCTCAGCCATTCTTTGTAAACTTCGCTTCATATATATGTGTCGACTGTATGCCTCTCTGCGTCAGTGTACAATTTTATACGATTCTAATGTATTCCTTATTATTAAAAATTTCGACAATTTTTCGATAATTTATTGTTCACATGAGAAGTGGAAACATAATTTTGTTTTGTTCATTAAATTGTGGCCATTCATAGAATTGATTCAGAACATTTGCAGAGAAATATGCAACTATGTATCTACCTACCTGTCTATATATCCGTATATCTATCTATCTATGTATCTATCTATCTATCTATCTATCTATCTATCTATCTATCTCTCTCTCTCTCTCTATATATATATATATATATATATATATATATATATATATATATATATATCAATATTCATTTATACACATATGTATATTAATATTCATTTATATATATATATATATATATATATATATATATATATATATATATATATATATATATATATATATATATATATATATATATATATATGCATATATATATATATATATGTATATATATGAATATATTCATCTATTTATTCGGGGCAATACGTAATACGTATATGCCACACCCAGCACCTACTTACGTGCATGCACGCACTTACTCAGACACGCACATACATGCACATTAACACAACACACACGCACACATTAATAGTAATCAATGCTCGTGATGCTTTGAAAGTAGAAACATAGCGCTGTAATACTGTATTTTAATTTTAATTTCCTTTCATATAGACACCGCGAATTTTTAATCGAAATACAGTCTAGACTTCAGTTTTCTGCGACTACATTCAGTATCGACCTCAATGTTATAGAATGAAAGATCTATATCAATGTGATCGATGGCAGTATTTGTACTGTAGTTTTTCCAACAGTTCCTTTACTGTGCTTGTGTTCTATATACAGGCATCTTATGTGATAATCACCAAGATTGTAAGTTACACCATCCTGAGGATTCCTGAAGAAAATTCAATATTTAATTTCATTAGAGCATGAAAAGTTGCGTTTCCCATTGCAGAGATAGTGGTCGTGTAATGGCGTTTGCTTAAATAGACTCAGTAATGAAACGCAATCGTAGTCGGGTTTTGACTTTCAGATTATTGAAGTCATGCGCGTTAGGTGACTTTTCTTCACGCTGACAATGTATTTTGCATTAAAATGTTAGATCTTGTTTTCATTTGTCTCTGACAAAAGCGATTTGCAATATATATGTGGGACATGAACCAACGTTGTTCTCCTCTGAAAATCAAAGCATCAATTAGGATATTTGATTTTGAATCTACGAAAACGTATTATGAACATGTAAGTTCTCGCTTCGGTTGACGCTGTTCACCCAACAAATCACTATTTTAATAATGCACACACATTCTATGTATGTAGGTGTCAACGTATATCTAGCAATCCATCTATCAATCTGTCTGTCTATCTATATGTGTATCTGTCTATATTCTGTTATTCTTTTATTCTCTTACTTGTTTCAGCCATTTGCTTGCGGCCATGCTGGAGAACCGCCTTTAGTGAAGCAGGACTTATTCATTGCAGGGCCGCTAAGCCACGGGGATGTAAACACACCAGCATCGGTTGTCAAGCGATATTCGGGAAACAAACACAGACACACAAACACACACGCACACACGCACACACACACACATACACACACACACACACACACACACATACACATATATGTCGGTATGCACACACCTGTACGTATATATGCATATAC
>NC_142937.1:10373041-10378041 GCF_046866305.1 Octopus bimaculoides | reverse complement strand
GTTTCTCAGTATCTTCTCACATCCACATTGCTACGTTGAAGTATTAACGAAATGAAGTAAGTATTCCATTTCTATATTGTTTCATATATAAGGACATTGTTGTGCATTTGACGAATTAGTTGCTTTATCAGAAGGATTTCACATAGCTAAGAAAAAACAGACACACATACACACGCGCGTGCATAGCATTTTATGCCAGTTCGCTATCACAGTATTATTTCTGAACTGAGTAATTAATTAACTAAATAACTTGTCAACTACTTGATTAATCGTATTTACAATCAATCCGTCTATAGGCTGGTGTATCAAAAATCATTTGCTGTCATAAGCAAGGTCATCTGAAGCGTCACATATTTCTCTAGATTCGACCCGAACTGAGTAAAGAGGTATTTAAACAGCTGGGCACGTCATTATCGAAGCTATAAACGGCGCCAAAATTATGCTGAAAAGCTTAAGAATGAAACAATTGATCAAAAGTTTCATTTAATAATCGATTTTCTAATTAGTTACTCTGTTATATATTTGTGGATTACAATTAAAAACGCGGTTCAGAAGAACTAACATTCCTAATTTGTATTGGCAAAATAATCTTACAAATATGCTACAAATAAAATAATGCCGACAACTAAATAGCACTTGATAAACAGTGAGCGGTCGATGTATAACCCTATCTCGGTCTGTCTGTCTGTCTGTCTGTCTGTCTGTCTCGCTCTCTCTCTCTCTCTCTCTGTATCTCTCTATCTCTCTGTATCTCTCTCTCTCTCTATCTATCTATTTATATATCTATCTATCTATTTATCTACCTATCTATTTAAGTCTCTCTGTCTATCTACCTAATTGTCTGCCTATCGCTTTATCTATCTATCTATCTATCTATCTATCTATATATCTATCTATCTATCTATCCATCTATCTATTTATCTACCTTTCTCTCTACGTATTTGTCTGTCTATCTGTCTATCTATCTATCCATTTATCTTTCAATCTATCTATCTATGTATTGTTTTATTTATAACTATCTAGTCATACGAATGCATGTCACTATTTGTATGGAAAAATGAATGCATACATGTATACACGTATCTGTGTCTGCATGCCTGTGTATATGCATATAATAATCTATACAATGAGCTGCTTTCTCGTTCCCCCGTTATACATTAGTTAGTTAGAAATGTAGAGGTGAAGTGAGTGAGAAATGGAGGAAGGGTGTTTGTGTGTTTCTTAAATGGATTATAAATACCTTGCAAGCTGCAAATGTTTTCGTTCCGCAAACTATCTCAGATCAGGTCACTTGCTATGCAAGTATATCTCCGTAATGTATATATATATATATATATATATATATATATATATATATATATATATATATATATATATATATATATATATATATATATATATATATATATATATATATATATATATATATATATATATATATATATATATATTTATATATATATATATATATATATATATATATATAATCACCCTCATTGATTATGTGAATAGAAATAGATAAGTGAACACCTAGGAGAATAATGATGGGTATATGTGCAAGCATATATGTTAATGTGTATAAATAAAGAACAAGGCCTACACTTTACAAGAAATAATCGTGTCAGACCCTACAAATATAAGGTCTTGTATCACAGATTTCTTGAAAAACATTTTAACCGAGATTTCATGTAAAAGCATTACCTGCCGTCATAAAATGGAAGATTCCTATGTTAATGTCTTTCACTTAGTGGAAAATCGGATTCTTACTTAATCTTTTAATTAGTGTATATTCTTAATTACTTGCTGAATTTGCTAATCTTATAGATGAAAATTATTCCTGCTGTGGAATATAAACGAAGAGAACAACGGTTCAAATTTTCGCTAATATTTAGAATGTGTAGTTACAAGTGAAACTAACGGTCAGTGCGTAACACCAACTATTATTGTAAGTATCCGCATGAATTTAGGTAGGTAACTTTTTCTAAGCGTATATAAGTCCAGAATCTGTAATTTAGGTTCAATACATGTCTATAAATCTATCTATTTATCTATCTATCTGTCTATCTCCCTCACACTTTCTCTTTCTCTCTCTCTCTCTCTGTATATATATATATATATATATATATATATATATATATATATATATATATATATAGATAGATAGATAGATAGATAGATAGATAGATAGATATAGATAGATATATATATATATGTATATAGAGAGAAAGAGAGAGAAGCTTGCGTGTGTGACTGAATATGCATACAAGCAATGTACACATGCAAATGTAATTATTTTTCAAATTATGTCATATTATCCGAAATTGTTACGTAAGCAAATTTCTCGATTCAATTCAAATGCTTCTTTTTTTACGTTCACCCATTTGAAAATAACATTTGCCGTTTATATAACATCATATACGTGTCTCTATGTATGTATCGCTGAATGTACGTATATGTACAGATATTTGTATGTACATGTGTGTATATATATATATATATATATATATATATATATATATATATATATATATATATATATATATATATATATATGCAGTATTTTTTAATTTTCATTAAAATATTTAATTCTATTATTGTCTTACTATTTTGATATCAAATTACTGTGCTATAAACTTTGATTATAACATTTTTGCGCAATATTATACCATTCGATTTCATAATTTCTAAAATATATCATATTTGCAAATTTCTAAATTTTCTATTCATAATTTAAGTAATATCTCACAGAAACAAATCAAGGGCCATGCTGGGGCTCATGGCTTAACATAATTTCGAAGCTTCGAGTCTAATAACATAAGTATCCATTTAACAATCGATATCGTATTTACACCAATCTGTAACTTCAGACTAGTGTACAAATGTTCTCATGAAAGATATAATAACCTTTTAGATATCATAGTATATATAATTTTAATATTCTAAATGCACTCGTATAACAACTCACTTCTGAATATAGTGATGAAATTTTGCATATATCACATATCTTCGAGTATATACTTCATTTTATGAATTTTAGATTATATACTCTATTAAAAAAATATAGTTTTGTATACAACAGCCTGTTTACCAAACGTATTGCAAATAAATTTTCAGAGTATTTACTTTTGCTTCGAATGAGTAAAAGAAAAGTATTTCATTCAAAGCTAAATGTATGGGAAAATGTATTATTGCAAAAGTGTATTTCGTAATATCTTCTATTTTATTCCCTGCAAGATACTCCTTGCTCCTTACTACTCGTGTTATTCATAAGAATAATGATTTTATCAGATGTTATATAGATTGTATCAGATATTATTTAGCCCTATTTATTTCGTAGTTATGTAGAAGCTATTAACGTTTAAAAACTTCCATAGGCATCCACACAATGTTTCATATTAACTGAACGTGTGATGCTAGATTTCAGATCATTTACGAAAGTTAATTATATAGATACAGATTTCTAACTGGAACAGAGGGTTATATGTGACAGTATATTTCGTTGGGATTCATTTTTATTCAAAGTTCATATTAATAATTCAGTAAAGGGAAAAGAAGAGCAAGCAATGTATCTGAATTCTCTGTATCTAAAACTCTGTTATGTTGGCGCACACATTCTTTTGTTTTTATATTGCACGCGCCAGATGAACGTTGTTTTTGTTATTGAAAGCTTTGCAGGGTAATCGCTTTATATAGAGATTATGTGTTTTTCTTGGCAAATATTAATTTACTGGGCATCATTTTAATAGAATATTTGATTAAATGCACTAGATATTTTATGAAATAATTACGTTTTCATTTCGCTCAACGATAAGTGACAGCAATGTTCTCAAACAAGAAATGTTTCAACGTAGAATGATTCAGTTTATATTCTTTGCACCTACCCTCCTATTTTCGGAAGACGGAAAAAAATCAACATATCCTTGTTGTCACTCTATAAAGATTTTTCTAATCATAATTTAGCAAGACAATGTAACGTAAACTATATAGGATGAAATGCCGTTTCATACGTGCCTTTTAAAAAGCGTTATTTGTGTACCTAAAGTTATTTCAGAAAATAACGGGCACCACACATCCTGTCCTAGAAATATTGAAAACAAATGTATAATTCTAAAATAAGAACCGTTATTTGAATGTATAGACAGATGATAAGCATGTAACAATTAGTGGCAATGTTAATATTGATCGTTGTCAAACTCAAGAGGAAAATATTTTAAAGATAAAAAGCACTAGCCAATCGGAAAAACATAACTTTTTCAATTTCTCAAATTTAAATATATATTTATATAATCTTCCTCGGAACATATTGAATCATGTTAAACGAAGTTTGATATTTCGAACCTGCAATATAAAAGAGCATATTTTATCGATATACCAAATACATGTTGATGTTGCGGCAATCTTCTATCTTTTAAATAAAAAAGGGCTGCTTGTGTAGTTTGATACGGTATAGTATCAAACTAGAACTATGTCAAGACAAACATGCTTTATGTCATAGTTCAAGTTCTCTGAAATATTATAGAAAAAGAGAATGATTGCTTTAAAAATTGGGTTGTAACTCCCTCAAATATAAAAGGAATATAAACGAAAATTAACTTCGCCATTGCTACAGCCATAAAACATATACGAGTCCACTTTTGCTGGTCATTCCTCCTATATCTGTATGTAATATATATATATATATATATATATATATATATATATATATATATATATATATATATATATATATATATATATATATATATATATATATATATATATATATATATACATACTTATATCTATATATTTCTATATGAATCTATATACATACATACCATTATTACAAATACTTACACTAGGCTTCTATACTTTTGATGTTCCCAGGTGAAAAAACTGCTGTTAGTGAAGTATGACTAATATCATAGAATTTCTCGAGTTCGATAGAGAGAGATTATACTATTTGAATATTTAACGGCCTTAATGCTGTCCTTCATGTAGACTATATCGCATGTTTTGAT
>NC_142937.1:10340541-10365541 GCF_046866305.1 Octopus bimaculoides | reverse complement strand
TATTAACTAGGTGACCCTTGGAAAAAAGTATGGAAAATAATTCCAAGTTACATAACGAACAAGTACTTTTACCCTTGTCGTACGGCATCGATTTGCCTACTAACAACCATTCAAGGGAGTAATCCTTTTTCTCATCTTTCAATTTCCAAACTAAATTACTAAGCGCCGTACTATATTGCTTACTCCTATCCCTAAAGGAAGAGTAATGATTAGAAATTCGTTTCGAGACCTCAAGTGACGAAGCCCCGATATAACTCCAAATCTTCTTATCCGTTATAACATTACACCTATAGACAATGTTTTTAGTTTTAGCATTTGCACTAAGGAATCTTATTCTATTAGGGTTATCTTCAGATATTTCTATTAGTTTATTACCAAAGTTAGTGGTATTATCCATATCCTTTTGGTCTTGACTAACATCTCGACCATTGCCTGTATTATTATTATTATTACCCTCTGTGTTTATGTCAACAGAACTATGACTAGAGTTTGAGGATAAAAGTTTAAAGTTATGAGCGGCGATAATTTGGGTCAAATTCTTGGTGTTTGAAAATCCGAACCTTACCTTATGCTCGTTAATAACCTTATAGTAGAGCGAGTTAATTGGAAAATGTTTCCTAACTACATTCCTGAATAAACTAACTAAATTTGATTTTACTTGCCTCCCATAAGGGACGATGAACCATAGACTATCCTGTTTCCTAGAATGACAACCTACATTATTATCCCTAAAAAACTTAAGCCTTCTACTTTCAGCCCCTGGTACACTATCGTTGGATCTTGGCCTATGCTTTAGCTTACTGAATGGGTTAACATTATTCTTATTATTATTCTTCTTATTATTATTGTTAGTTTTATAACTACCCTTATTGCTAATATTCACATTATCAATTTTATTAATATTATTATTATTAACATCTTCAATAGAGGAAGCAGAATCTGGTTTAATATAGTATACCTTATCATTATATCCTGCTTCCAGCAAAGCGGAGTTATAAAACCTTGCCTCATCTTCAAAAACCAGATTATTTGCAGACAGGTTGGACAATCTTAAAGATATACTATGGACCAAGTTATCTGTTATTGCTTTTGGATGATTACTAGATCTATTGATATACCTCAGGTTAGTTAAAGGTTTATGATATGGCCTATATGATTTATTATGCAGATCAAGCGTAACGTCTAAGAAATTAGCTACAGATATATTGTCCTCAAAAATAATATCCATTCCCATTCTGTGAAAAAATCTAACTAATCTATTTTTTATCCTTTGTACTTGCTGTTTTGAACTATTTCTGAGAAATAGCAGACAATCATCTCTATACAGACCCCCTCTGATATCTGGGAATTGATCAGCCAACTCATCAAGTATAAAGGAACAAACCACATCGGCAACCTGGGCCGAATCTGAGCTACCCATAGGTACATCAAACGCATCAGGTGTACCCTTTCTAATCCACATATATATGTGTGTGTGTGTGTGTGTGTGTGTGTGTGTATATATGTATGTATGTATATATGTATGTATAGTTGGCAAATATTATGTTACGATTCCCTACCGCTACTGTTTATAATTCGCTCAGAAATTTAACATAACATCTCTCTTTCTCTCTCTTTTACGAGATGAGCGACAAGGAGTCGCTTGAAAATTATACAGTAAGTTGCGAGTGGAATGAGCTTTCATCACTAGCTAGTAATCATCATGCGCCGAGGACAGGTAACCACGCAGAAACTCGAGTCTGTGTATCACGTAAGACTAGAGATGGAAGCGATGACCTCCCCTTGCAAATAATAATCGGACGCAGACTGTGTGTCATTAGCCAGATGGAGGAGATGTCTTCCTGGGACTATAAACAACTGTAGGACTGTCTTAGTTGGCAAATATATGTTACTATATATATAAGGATATATAGATAGATAGATAGATAGATAGATAGATAGATAGATAGATAGATAGATAGATAGATAGATTGCGCAGCATAGTTGTTAGAGTGAGTTGCATTTACGATCACCAGATAGACGTTTGAATTCAAGACCCGCAAGCAATTTATTGTGTTTTTTAGTAAAAGATATCGTATTGCGTTACTCAAATCTCCTCAGCTATAAGTACGTGACACTGCAAAGAAAAGTTGGCCGGTTGCGTCATTTGAAGGCCAAACCAATATCGAGAAGGCCAAACCAATATCAAGAAAGCACATCGTGACCACTGCTGTAGAGTAACATAGCCTGTTTGATAGAAATACATTCGTATACACACCAGAGATGTAAAAGCAGAAAACATGTTTTCTTTGGAAATATATGTCTTAAAGTATATTATTGGGAAGTAAATCGACAAAAAATACTGCATTATAACTGAGTAAGATAAATATACACCTGGTTCCCAAGGATTTTAGGATCGTGTTCACTACATTGGAAAGTGCTAAGAATTAATAATGATAATCACATGCATTAAACAATTTCGTTATTTACTTAGGAATGTATTGCGCAATATAAACTTATGTTTGAACGTTTACACACGAGCAGTATTCTATTGGACGACAGATACATTAAAATTACTGATTTAACTACATGTTTGTACATGTAGCGAAAGAGTTTAATCATTATATTATGCCATAAATATGTAGTGGACATAAGCTACATATTTACACTAAAAAACGTCATATATTACTGCGTCAAAGTTTATACTGCAGCTATAATAGATAATGATATATTACTCGTATTTGTAGGAATAATTAAACTGTAAATACAATCAAATTAAAAATAAATAGTTATGGTAAACGTTTCTGCTAAAAGGAAATATATTCACAAGGGAAATATGAGAAATAACTAAGAACGACAGCAATCTAGTAAAAGCTGTTTAGAAAAAAGAACATAAAAATTTGAAAACACCATGTTACAATATGCAACATAAACAGTATTTATAAATCTGAAATCATAGAAAAAGTCAGCAGTAGCATGAAAATGTGGCAATCAGTGCCAAAAAATATAAATACTTTCTGAAAATGTTTCATGTAAGGGTTATATTTAAAGTGTCTCTTGGATATGTGCAAATTAGGAATCCAATAATAACGTCGAATCAACGACAGAGAAAGCATAAAAAAAAGCTCGATGGAATTACGTCTTTATTTCTCTGGATTTTGTGTCGGTAAATGATATTCCAAGAAAATATCTATGGTAGTCTAAAATAATAAACGCTCATCAACCACACAATGTTAATGAGATCGTAGACAGATATCACCGTTAATCTACAATATTTTTTCTCAAATAAAACTAGGAAAACGTTCCTCCAAATAAAAAAAAAATATCTCTTTCAAAACACTTTTATATGAAATAGCAACAGTATATATGTATGAAAACGCGACAAGTTGAAATAGATAACAATGAGATGAAGTACAGATTCGGAGTTTAGTCCAAGCTGGAATAGATAAATATGAGATGACTTAAAGATATAGAGATTAATGCAATTATTTCTACTCTTACAATATTGGTTTCAAAATTCTGTTTAACATGTGAAGAGACAAATGAAAATTATCTGCGACTACAAATATTTCCCAAAATAATGAAAGTGGAACAGAATTCAAGGCGAGAGATATGAATGACAGGCTATATCTTTGGAAACGGTAGATTGCATTATCCGATCGTGCAAAATACCTAGAATATTGCAAATAAAGAACGATGCCACTATCTGACAGTACAAAGACCTGAAAGGGAAACAATTATATATATATATATATATATATATATATATATATATATATATATTTAAGGAATGGAGTGAACGCATGTTATAACTGCATACTTTATTCCGACATATGTTTCGAAGAATTACAATTTATGCGATCCATAGGAATCGTCGATGTTAAAAATAAGGAGTTTCTGCCTCAAAAACAGGAATTACACCATAGTTATTTTGTGATCTTTGCTACCCTGGTTTCTATTAACCCATTTATTCTAGCCGAATTATTATTAATTAGGATAAAATAAATACATATAATTTATATATATATATATATATATATATATATATATATATATATATATTATGGTATTATATCGAATGCAAAATCAAAGCTAAAGCCAAATGTAAGAGTGAATTATCTCTGAATATCATCTATTAAGCAAGCACAAAAAGAGTACAAATGCCGATTTGAGTGTCTCCGTAACATATTGTATTGGAATTTAAATGAATGACAGAAAATTGCTTTGAATACTAGCCATAGGTTGTGATGTTGAATGATAATTAAAGGATTTTATTTGATTTTTCCATAACGATTACGCATAATGTTGAAGCATGTAGACCAACTATGATAGCAGAGGAGACAGAAAAACTTCTAGCCATAAGATTTATTTTATTTTTATCAATATAGTGGTTGAATCGATATATTTGTATCTGAGACAGCAATGGAATAACAGGATATAGCAAGATGGATAAAGTTAAATGGCAACTTGCTTCATAGTCCCAAAAACACAAACAGCAATTTAGTAGGCTAGGAGTATAATGGAATTGAGAAATATATTGCCAAGCTGCAAGACGGGCGCAGCATTGCATCCTGCTGGCATTGTAAAGTAAACCGTTTTTGAGGAGTTCACGAAATTTCTTACGAACATTCAAATCAAATCACTACTAATTAGATAGTCCAGTAACGTTGTAAATGAGAATGATGACGACGACGACGACGACGGCGACGGTTGTGATGATGATGGTCGTGGCGGTGGTGGCGGCGGCGGCGGCGGTGGCGGGGGTGGTGGTGGTGGTGGTGGTGGTGATAATAGACCATCTCTCTCGGGATGTCATGTACTGACACTAAGCGAATACAAAATCGCCACGATGGTGTAGGACAGTCTTTACATTGGAAAATATCTAAACACTTCAATATCAAAAGTCTTGCTAACTTGTATGAGCATCGTCCTAAGCCAAGCGTTGAAGTTACGAATATCACAATCCTATGGGATTTTCCATTGAACCCTGACAGAACAATTCAGGCTGTTATCAAACAGACATAATTATTAAAGACGTGTAAGGAAATACTTCTAGACTAATAGATGTAAGTATTCCTACTGATAAAAATATATCTGTGAAAGAATTTCATAAATTAGCCAAATATAAGGACCTGGAAATTAACATGCAAAATATGTGGCATCGTAAAGTGAGACGTGCTCCAGTTATTGTAGGTTCCTTAGGTAAGATAAACATGGGATGTCAGAAACATCGAGATAAGAATCCAGGAGAACGATGTATCAGAGAAATCCAAAAGATTGTGCTGACATGAGCTGCCAACATCTTTAGAAAAACCCTATCAATTTAAATGTGTGAGTCGTATTACATGAGGATATTTCGTTACTGCCCCTGAAACTTACAATACACCCAAGCTTTCAGTCATACTGTACTATCTCTTATCCTTCACTCGCCCCATGAGAATGGGTGTGTATCGGCAAGGGCTTGTAAAATAAAACAGGCAGATTAAAAGGGAGAAAATGACAATAATTCTTTTTTTAATTATAATAACAACAGCACAACAACAACAATAATAATAATAGTAATAGTAATAATAATAATAATAATAATAATAATAATAATAATAATAATAATAATAATAATAATAATGATAATAATAGATGCCCTGAATGACTCTCGTGGTTTCTGAACTTAACTGAACAGAGGTGTTATCACGTACATATTTTTTCATGGCCTTAAATATGAGCTACAACAAATATTCTGCTCAATACAATCAGGTGTTTGACCCTGATAAACAAATCTGTCCCTTGGTGGCTGACGATATGTGCATCTCTGATTATGAGTAGACGTAGTGGATGAGCATCGTAGCCATGTGTCTAGAGGAATCCTCTGAAGTTTGAATAATTAATCTCAGGAAGCATTAGTGTTTCCTTTAACATCCTTAAACAGCCCTGATGGGCTACTCGAGCTGTGGAATATTCTAACTGGGCCCTATCTGTAAGATCATGCGCTATTTATCTTGATATAAGATCGCCTTGTTGCGCACATATGCTTGTGATGCATGTGCCTGGGTTACCCTTGTGAGACGGGTAGTTATGATGTGGAGACTGGGCATCGTATTCTTTATTCCAGTGTTACTTCGATGGCATGCGCTGCTCTGTGACTCTATAGTGATAATATTAAAAAAATAATATTGCGTAAAATTAGCAACACTACCGACAGTAATAAATGCAGAATGCGTGGTGAGAGGGGTGAAGTGCTATGTCACATCGTTAACGAATGCTCAAAATTGGCACAATGCAAATAAAAATGACGACATGACCATGTGGCAAGAATGATGCAATGAGGGAATGTGGAAATCACATCCTACAGAGAGCAATGTGGTGGTATGTGCACATTCCTTTAGGAGTTATGGAGAATGAAAAGTGCACTATCCTATGGGAGGCAATGATTCAGTTCGCTCATCTGACCAGACATCGGAAACCAGATATTATGATGGTGAATAAAAATGAAACAACATCCATGATAATCGACATATCATGTCCCGTTGACAACAGGTTCATTGAAAAAGAAGAGGGAAATCTGAACAGCTATGATGATTTAAAGTGGGAATTACGAAGATTGAGGAGTCTAGACGTGATGTCAATAGTAACTGGTACACTGAGAAGTATCAGCACTCAAATACCATCATGGCTCAAAAAGATTGGTACAAATCTAAAGGTAGAACTCTTAAAACACCAGCATTGCTTGGAACTGCAAGAATACTTCGCAATGTTCTTGAATCATCACCAGTAAACAAGTGTTACCTTAGTATGCTGGCTGTGGACAGCTGACACTTTACAGCATACCCAGCAAAATACGCTGAGAGTTTCCAACCTTTAGAATGGAGGTTTCAGATATTTCAAATATTCAAATATCTTGAATATTTTCTTTATAGGAAATATTTCAATTCTCTGTATTCTGAATGGTTTGCAAACTCGAGCGCTTTCGTGAAATTTCTACCCTCACTTCTGCTTTCGGCTATTCTGAAAGCAATTATGTATACGTTCCTCATAAGGAAGATCATATTGACCTTTTGATTTCAGCTTTCTGAGATATCACATCCACTAAAACCGAGTCAAAAGGTTTCTGAAATTCTTATATAGTACTTCACAACGTCATCCAGATTTCGGAGTAGGGAAATACTATACTAAAGCAGCTGCTTCGCAGACGATGAAAGCAGGTATGTATTGATATTTGTCATCCGACAAATAACGCTCGTGCTTGAACGCCTGCGGTATGTCACTACATATCCTTCATAAGCCCATACAAACAATATTTAAGATGCCCATAACGTATTCCTGTAAGGTCAAGCGAATTAACTTACTGCTATCCAATTACCGGTTTTAAATGATTGTAGAATAGTCAGTCTCGCACATATGCGCAGTCAGTTTATACCCTTGTGTTTCATTCTAAAGCATTATAAGTAAGGATGTTCTCTCCGTCACGCTTACTTTCTTACAACCGTCTATATCTGATATATCTTTCTGTTCTAAAATCTCTACCAATATCTACATTTTCTCCTGATGATATTGATGGGGGTTTTCTTCGTCAGATTGTTGTAATTATGACTGTCTTTGCTGTCTCTGCCCTAATATTTGCTGACGAGAAAGATTGACTTGTATGCGTCATTTTCGTGATGACAACATCATTCATTATTATGCGTAAATCAGAAATAAGTTTGTTGCAGGTATACTGTCTCTGTTGGAAGACTGGTACTTAGATTATATCTCAGGATTATATTTCTCTAACGTAAAGGCAAGATGATGTTCATTGAGAAAATAGTTAACATTTAAAAAAAAATTAAATCTATATTTGCAACTGAAGGTCAAGAATTAAAAGGCAAGTCACCGATATCTACCTGGATAGGTCTGGAAAATTTGTTATTGTTTTGAAGGTTTGAGGAGATAAAAAATATAACAACTGACACTTTACTTTGATTTGAAACCAGTTCAATAGAATCTGTACGATTGTTATATTAAACAGAGAGTCGAACGCTTTATATTTGTTTTAATATATTACTAATATAATAGTATCGTTGTCAAAATCGTTCAACATTTCATGTAGTTTACTTCTTGTTTTCTAACCTTTGATTAGTGAAAGAATTTTCTAGTAATCGTAATTCTGAAAGTAATAGATAAAAGCTTTCACTTCACCAAATAATAGCGCAAGTATAATAATCAATAGTATTTTCAAGACTTTTTCAACAAATATTCTATGATCAGAAATATGTTTACTGTGATGAACTGTGAAAGCAAACGTTACAATATAACAGAGATATATGAAGTTATACATAATCAAAGCATCTTATCTTTCTTTGTTTATTATTTCCAAAATAACTGATATATTCGCAATGCAAATGAGATAGTCTTAATTCTTGCATCGGTACTTATTAAACACAATACTACACCGGAAAACTCTGCATCGACTCGAATTCAGTGTTTCTTTTATTATTAATTTAAATCCGGTTATATTGTGAAATAGAGAACTTTATAAGCAAATCTCTATTGTTCTAAACATAGAATATTGCGCAATCCACAGACCAATCCAGTAGAAAAGAGATTTTAATTATGTGTAACAATAGTAACCTGTTCGAGTCAATTGTTAGCTTGTCATTATACGTTAAATCCTCTATATAATTCGGTTTAATAGATTAATTAATTGTTGAGGTTACAATTATGCATCAAATTAGCTAGCTCAACGGAACTGAATAGTTTGTTCTATTAAGCGATTTAACGAAGTAATTTCCCCCCAGGAATATAAACGCAACATTACAGACTTTATGTATTTTATGTTTACTATTATCTGTTTTATGTGTTATATTATTTTTCGAAGTAGTATCCCTGCATTTTCAACAACTGTAAAAGCGTTTGTCTTCACTATGTTTTCAACTTATTGTATGTCATAAATATAGAAATCCATTTGATGAGGGATTTGTATATTTGGCAAATTAGAATCTATTTTTTATTCAAGCATCCATCTGAAAAATATTTTTCCATTTGGTTGAACAATTATAAAATATTTCTTGAGGAATCATCATTTATGACAACACGTGTTATTGAACAAAAATTGTTCCAACTTGAAGCACTGTTCCTGAAGTACATATGTTTAGGAGTTGTTGCTTCGTATCAATTTTGGAAAAATACAACTCAGTTGTATATGAACTTCACCTTATTTTGTGGGCATATGTTTAAAGGGAAGATTCCTACGTTAGTGAGAAAATCTACGAAGTTAAGTATGGCCTCTTGTTACTTGTCCAATAAATGCAGATATTCAATATTCAATATCAGGAAATTTCAAACAAAAAGATGTATTTAGATCCTCTAATTGTTATTAGACCATTTCTTTGTGTTTTAAACAAAATGCACTTTATGCAGGCCTACCTAAATCTGAAAACCTCGAACCCGTTTTAACGTCGTAATATATCTCCTGAGACTGCAGATTCTAAGCTACACTCTCTTATACAATCGGTCGGTTGTAATGCTATCCATATCTTACGCGTGTTAGTCTGGATGATTCTGATGATGGTTCTAAGTTCTGCATTCTGTTAGATATTGGATGTGTTTTGCATAACGTCCTATACCTAAGCTGAAACTATATCATTTTTATTCACAAAATCGGATTCTATTGTACTGTATGAAAACTGAATTATAATTTCCATCGTAGCAAAGGTACTCACATGTAGGAATTTGCTCACAAATACACAGGCACATATTAAATCGTACTAGACAATCCTACATGCTTTGGCAGTAATTGCATTTTTATTAATTGGAAAATCTGCTCCAATATCAACACTCATTCATACGGGAACCATTCATAGTCGCATAACCTACTAGACATAGAAGTGAGTCTTTCCTTCCAATTATGGGCGCTAGAATCATAAACAGAAAAGAGTATATTATATAAGTTTGTCCTGACATAGATCGAGGGAAAATCAATAACTTTAGATTTCCCTGAGATGTTGGGTTAAACGTCATACTTATATTTAATTCGTTACAGAACAAATTTTCATATAACAAATTGTTATTTCAAATATATAAAAATTCTTTAATTGATTCTATGTATAATTTGGCTTTTTAGGCAAACAGATTTTTTTTTCTTTCAATACATGTTTCTGCTAATTTGAAGATTTAAATATTTAAATCAGGGTATATATTTGAAACCTATCTTGAACACAGGTAGTGTGTTTTTCTAATTTTATTTATCCATAATTAATCTTCTTTTAACCCTGTTGTGAATTTGATGGTTATCTCAAAATAATAACTCACCTATTGATAAATGTTTCGTAATTTTTATTTATCTATTTATTTACTGTTTTGAAATACCTAAATTTATGGACTCGCATAAGTGATTATTTCCATTTGTTTATATTGTACGAGTTAATATGAAATGTACTATATATTTCTGATTTTTCTCTTGACATGCTTATAGAATATGTCCTCTAATAAAATAGCATTTACGTTCTGAAAGCATCTTCTTCTACATCACATGGTGTTTCTTTACATATGTTTAAGGTACTTAGTCATTTATCACTTCATAGATTAAGTCTGTCTGTTAATAACCCAGACAAGTGTTTAAAAATGCACACTCGAATATATGCCCAATATGATGAAAAAGAAATAAAGAAGCCTTCAGATACACTTTTTATATTTTCTGATCGAAAACGAGAGGAATATATACACCCATATACATATATTAGCTAGGTTGGGTGAATATTTCCACTGAATTTATTGATCCATGCTGAAATTTGAAAAATCTTTTAAAGTCACCGACCTATCAGAATCGTCAAAGAACCATGAAAATACTGTGCGACATTTGTTCCGGCTATCTATTTTCTCCTTACATGTTCCTAAGATAGTCTACTTACCTTCATTTCATTTTCGATAAAAGAAATATAAATCAACAACCATGGTCTTTTATCTTTTACTTTTCTCCCTCATTGGTCTATGCCCACGCTGGGACTACACTTTAAAAAGTTACCTGTGTCTATGATACTCGCCTCCAAAATTTGCTCGCCAGACGAATTCTTATTTTTGTAAAATTCAAAAAAGTCTGGTTTAATACTAGTCATTGAGCAAGTGCGTGTTTCCCTAAAGCAAATATAACCATTTAAACAACTGTACACTTTGTTATAAACAAGATTGAAATTGCTGTTTAATGAAAACATTGAAGAAGTAATTTTAGAAGGTGAATATGGCGACCGTTGATCCGAAATATTTTGTGATTATCACTACAAAGGAGGTTTTGATAACATTGCAGTGTCCTTTTTCTTTACATAAATGTACATAACGTGATGCATAGAAAATACATCACACAACGCTGAAACTTATTTATAGTTGTGTCCGTTATTAGTACTATACAAACGAATCGTCACAATTTCCTGAGAAATACTGAAAAAAATATGACGACATATTGCTTTCAAATTTTTGCCCAAGCCCAGCAAGTTCAGGTAGGGAGTACGTCGACTACTGGTACTTATTTTGTTGCGCCCGAAAGCAAATACAATTTCGCCAGAATTTTAAAGCAGATGGACGAAATGCTTCTAAGCATTTTGCCCGTCACAGTAACGATTTTGGCATCTCGCAGCCTTCAATATAACGAAATATTTAAGAGAATATTGTTCAAATAGAGAGATATATAGGTTATATCCTTTGTAAGCAAACTATACCGTGCCTTTAGAATCCATTGAAAAATATACCTGCAATACAGAATGCTTATATAAGAAAATTGTATCATGTTTTTCATAAGATAAGTCTAAATTCAGATTCATACATCAATGGAAGTCCCATGAAATACTCTTTGCAAGGAGATATAACTACACACAGCAAATTTGCTACAAAACAACATATATACAACACACCACACGAGTGGTTACGCGTACAGCGTACATTATTAGTTTAACTAGCAGGACACGAAAGAAAGGTTGATTTTGATTTATATTGTACCTAAATCGTATTGTTGACAATGCAATAAACGGTACAGAAAATGTACAAAAACAATCTCAACATTATTTAATGCACATATCATTCATCAGTATTTAATTCTGACAAAGCAGCACATAATTTACATTAAATACAGTCGATCTACACCAAGGGATATTGAGAATATACGCAATGTTTGTATTTTCATTAGTTTCTCTTTGAAATTATAAACGATATAGCATCCATTGCTATTTTCCGAAGTTATTTTATTTCCAATCACGATAATATATGATTTTAAAATATTTCAGGTAAAACATCTTTCTCTCTCTCTTTATCTCTCTCTCTCTCTCTCTCTCTCTCTCTCTCTCTCTCTCTCTCTATATATATATATATATATATATATATATATATATATATATATATATATATATATATATATATATATATATATATATATATATATATAGGTGTATACATATATACATACATATATATATATATATATTTGGTATGTGTATTTCGTGTGCAATATTCTTGATGTGGATACGTGTGTTGAAAGAAATACAATTAAACCTAGGGAGAGGCATTATGCCGGTAATAAACACACGCACTGGTTCAGTCCTTTATTAATTTATATAGTTTTTTTGTTAAATTATTTCATTGCACTCTTGCAATCTATTCAGTAACTTGTCTCTCCACTTCCATTTATTTTGAAAGTATGATTTGGCGTTGTTTTGAAACTGTTCGGTATGAGCATGTGAGTGTGTGCAAGCTCGTATGTGTGCACGCTCATTTGTGTGCACGCACCTATGTGTTCGTGTTTATATGTATGTGCGTCCATATGTGTGTTTGTAACAATTTCGTTTATATCAGATCTGATAGAGACTTTGGAATTGGTTTTGGTTTCCTTTCTGTTATATATATATATATATATATATATATATATATATATATTTAATTTATTTATTTACGTTCACATTCCACATCATATGTGTGAACAACACATGCAGCCATGGGCAATTGTAAGGCCCTCATCTACGTGTATTTGGTGTTCAAAATTGCTCCCGTTTTAGTTATGAGGACCGACTCCTGTATTTGTCGCAACGATGCATCACCGGGGTGTGTAGACTGGCTTTCTATGCTAATTCGGTCCAGTACACCACCATGTTGTTCTTTAGCATGCTGGTACAGAACCGAGGTTTGTTTTTGATTATTATAGTCCCTCCAATGTTTGTCAGCCAAACTTCTTGCCGTTTCACCTATGTATGTCGTGTTTCTGTTTTTACACTCACCATCCATACAGCTTATTTTGTAGACCACATTTCTGGCTTTGGAGTTGGTACTAGGACTATATTTGCACACAATGCAATTCTCTTCAACACACTTTGTTCTTCTGAAGGGATATGTTTTACATATTATTCATCTAATGGATCTCCCTGGTTTTTCTATAACATTTATCCTTAACTTAGTACTTTTGAGGATTTTTCGAAATCTGCGGGCTAGTTCTCCGTGTGGTGTGTCGTCTATAAACATTATATATATATATATATATATATATATCTTTCTCTCTCTCTTTCTTTCTCTCTCTAACGCTCCTTTTCCTGTTTGCCTATTATTCAAGAAGCTTTTAATCATGTAGTTTCTTTCTTCACGTCGCAAACATTTCTCGCTTTCTCTTCACCCCTCACTTCCACTAACCACATGACGGCGTAATGCATCGGCTGGCTATCTGCTACCTCACATACTCCACCTCCCTCTCTCTCTCTCTCTCTCTCTCTCTCTCTCTCTCTCTCTCTCTCTCTCTCTCTCTCTCTCTCTCTCTCTCTCTCTCTCACTTTCACTCGACCTCCCATTTGCACCCTTTCCTCCCACACTAACCAATGCGTAAGCTGTGAATTAAAATTTCCCCCAACAAAGATTCTCTTTCACTCTCTTTCTCTCTCGAATACTTTCTCTTTACCTCATGCCTCAAGAAACCCTAGCCATATAAATCCCGCGCTCTCATTGTAAAGATGTCTCTCATTTCTCTTCGCCTCCAACTTCCACTAGCCACGTGGCAGTGTTATGCATCGCCAAGCTATCTGCCTTCTCGTTGCCTCTCCTTCCGCATTTCCTTTTCATCCCTCCCTCTCTCTCATACTCATTCCCCCACCTCTCTCTATCTAACTAGAGCGTAAAGTGTGTACGAACGAATATGCAGAATTATAAAGCAGATGTAATCCAAATTTCCTTTTCATACCAACAAAATAAACAATTGTTATAATATATCGTAATTATTTGTATGATTACTCTTCTAAAACCTTACTGGGTTCAGCCAGAGTCTGTCCCATCCTGGAGCACCACCTTGGTCTTTCCGTTCTGTACTGTTTTTGGTGAAGAGTCAGATGACAATTCTGCTCAATATGCTACATCTTACCAGAAAATAATACTTGGCCTACTTCATCTGAATATTCTAAGAATAAAAATGGATTGATATAACTTCCGATGTTCAACGACTTCCCTTCTGTATATTAGTTTTATGTAGATAGTCTTCATTAAGATTTTACATCAAATTCTAGTAAAATTGTTGTGTTGACGCCGCCCGGCGAAGAAGTAAGGTCTCCCAAGACATATAAATAGAGGTTGTCTGGCCGTGGTAGGAGTGTTGAGTAGCAGTCGAGTAGCAGTCGAGTAGCAGTCGAGTAGCAGTTGAGTAGCAGTTGTGTAGCGGTTGAGTAGAGATCATCCGAAGTTGCTAGAAAGCAGTAGCTTGAGACATAACAAAACTAAATGTTATTCGTGCCAATACATTTTAATATCCTCTCTGCTAAATGTGCTACTTATATAAAGTCAGGGAAATTCAATGGAACGTCATTTTTACGAGTACAGTGTAATATATTATTTTTACCAAATTTCATATTATAAGATTTCTTCGAACTTTGCAGAATAATATATCTACCAGTCTCTACCAGGCTTTATGAAATCGAAAATATTTTATGAAAGTGCCTACAGAGTTTATGCAACAATTACCAATATCAAAGGGAAAACCAACAAGGTAGCTTTCAGCAACCTAAATGACGCACTACATTACAGTAAATATAATTGTAAGTATTTATGCAATTATTTGGAGAAGAAGCAGAAAACAGAATGAGTAGAAACTATTGATGAAGTTGAACTAAAATTCGTTTCCGATTCTCGCATACGTAATGTCAGGAAAAATATGAATAATATCTAAAGAACGTGCATCTTCTGGAATGTATCAAATTAGCTCATTATATATTGTCTCACCGTATCAGAAGTATTACGGTTATCAGAAATCTGGTGATCTAACTATTGTACGGAAGATTTCACTGGACTATTTTTCATGTGTGGAACTGATAAACTAGAGGAAATATGATACATACACTGAGCAACAGCAAAGATACAGGGAAAATATATATACCAACCTCTCCCTTCAATAGAATGGATAAATCCATTGGATTTACTCTAAATTATAACGTTTTTTAATGTTTATTGTACTCATATACAACTACCAGTTTATTATAAACTATGATTGTTAGGATTTCAGTAGATATACACGTTGACGGAATGACTAAAAAAGCTCTCACAGTCCGTGCATGTTATATTTTACATCAGTTATGAAGGAAAAATACTGTATATATAGAAAGTGAAATCTCTCAATAGTTATCTTCATTTTAACTTGTACAATTTGTTGCTGGATGTTCTCAAGATACGTTTATAATGTATTATTATTCGGTCAAAAAGGAACAAATGATTTAGCGCCATAACCATTTCAAACACAATAAAATATATGTAATAGATTCTCATATAAATTTGCTCAATTTTCCACGGTTTTCAATTAAAATATAATTCATTCCAAATATGGAATGAGGGAGTGTGTGACTACTGGTATTTTAGAGATTGTTTGCACTGCGTACACACTATCACATTTGAGACATAAGTTACATATATTCATCCATACGAAACCGTTTTGAACAAATTTCTCTTTTGCTTCCCCGTTTTCTATGGTTTCATGATATATTATTAGTCGGCAGGGTCATCGAACATATACACAGGAACTATGCCCAAAACACTCATCGTTATGCATAATTTTAGGATTTATGTGTGACATACGATTATTGATTTATAACAGAAATTTAAGATTTATGTATGTATCAACACGTAATATAGTGATATGTGTTAAGACATAAAAGATGCGAAACGTTACTATGTGTGACATAACTAATAATATCTAATTTGCAAAATGTAGAGGGATAATGGATCAATTGTGGAACTTCTGGAGACGTATTATATTCTCAAGTGCAGATCCTATCGATTAAAATAGCGGATTTATGAACTGTATGAATACATGCCCTATTAAAGTGGAACGTAATAGAAATTTGCAGAATAAGATATTACAATATGGTTTAATATCAACGCAATTTATGGAGAGCAATAATGCTTCTCTGATTACATATATATAGTGAATACCTTGAGAAAGTAACTAATGAAAGAGCTAAACAAAAATAAAAACTTGAAGATTGCACCGAACATTTTGTATTGAATAAGCGAGATTAACTAACTATAGATTGTGAGGAGAGTGGACAGAGGCACTCAGTAGCATCTTATCTCTTAGCACACACAAATATAGAATATATTTACTCTTATGACAGGATTACGAGTAGCACAAAGAGGAATTTAATCCACTATACTTATGCTGTATCCATAAAATAAACATTAGTTATTATGAAATTCAGAGTAAATTCACGGTAACATGCTTTACATAATTCCAAGGCTGACATACAGGAGAATGGACTATAAATGTTGTTTTTGTTTCTCATGCAACAGCAACAAATTGCTGTATGCATTTTTTATTGAACTATCATACTAAGCATATCCTATTGCAATATAGAAGAAATCAAACAATATTTTCAAATGAAATGTAGTGGAGGATGACATCTAGATAGAAAAACAAGATACAGACACAGATGTCCCTGTTTCTGCACACAGGAAATATATCATTTTCAAAAGCGCAGATCATTTGTGAAGGAGCACAAATTAGTATTGTGCAAATATAGCATAGTGCAGTGAAATTGCACGGTACGCAAATGCTTCCGTTCAAACTTAAACACATTGAAATTGAAATTTAATGTCCAGAGCATTAAGGCACTAGATGTAAGGATACGTTTAAGTAAGAAAAACAATGACAATGACAGTAACGGAATAACAGTAACGGAATGACAGTAACGGAATAACAACAGTGACACGCATACATACACATAGATACATCCACACACACATATACTCATACACACACATACACACACTTAGTAGGTCCGAAAAACTGGATCCCATGGGGAGACCTGTTGTCTGTTTATATATGTCGTCATAGAAAGTGAAGTAGGTGTTGTCCACGATGATGGACAAAAGTTAGTGTATATTAGCTGCGGTAAGTCCGAAGCATTGGGTGTTGGAGGTTATTATGCAGTCAGTCAATAGGTTGTTCTGGTTATAATATTTATAATATTTTCTTCATATTTTTTCTTCGTAACCACACATTTTATCTTTGTACAATATAACAATATTGTTTAAATCATTCAGCTATAATACCCCATGACAAAAATGTTCCCTTGTATTATCATCATTCGTTTTATTAGAGCCTTGTCCCATTAACTGGTATTTAGCATCTTCTTTTAAGATCTTCCTTTACCAAAGCTGATGATAGCCAGTTGTTTTACACTAGTTCAAAGTGGAGTGCTCAGCCACTTGCACGTTACTTTTACGAGCAGGCTGTTCCGTTGATCGAATCAACTGGAACCCTCGACGTCGTATGCGACGGAGTGCCAACAACAACAATATTCTTTGTATATTCACAGATTATTTTATAGAAAATCTAAACGCCAATGAAGTAAACACCATGCAATTATAATATACCTGACGTATTGCATATTATATCGAATGAAATACGCTTTAATAAAAACGAAATATTTGACTGCTAACCAAATGAGTGCAAATTGTTTCTAGAGACGTGTTGAGACACTGAAGTAGAGACGAGTTACGCACAACGTCTACGTACTTCATCCATTGTTAATAGCAAACTGAGGTAAGGGTCTTAACATATTCCTTCTGATTTGTCAATTGCATTTCACCTCAGTCTCGAAACCATATTTGCATCAAATTTATTTTCAAATTATATTTTCACAATCTCCAGTGCTAAAGCTGTTTCAGGCAACATTTTTTCCAATGAAAATATTTGCAATGTTCTGGTCAGTTATATGTGACAACCAGTAAAATATATTTTTGACGATATGAAAAATCTAGTTCCTCCAATTACTTATACATTACATATGCATGTATTTCGATTTTTCTGGACGGCTAGCAATGTATAAATACACACACAAGCAAACGCACATACACGTATATTTATGTGAGGGTGTACAAAGGGAGACAGAAAAATGAAGAGTGAACAAGATATATGTAGATTTGATTGTAAATCGTTATGCAATATGATAGGGCCTTAGTTTATATCTTTTTATTAATCTGTAAATCTATATATACATGCATGCATTTATAACACTATTTATACTGCATATATAAATACACAAACGTATATGTGCATATGTACACACTCACAGACACACAGAAGCAAAAATATACACACACGCACAGACGAGCACACACACACATATACGAACATACATCTTCCTGTAGATACAGAGATACATAATCTATCAAACAAATATGGCACCATTGTTCTCATTGACATGCATATTGAACAATCATATATTGAAGCAGATGTGTTTTAAGGTGATTCTAGAAATGAAGTATAGTGAAAAAATATTCATACATACGTTGCGCAGAAAGTGTGCATCAAAACATTATAGTAAATGAATATTAACCTGGAAGCACATTCACAGATCATATTTCTGTGCTACATAAAAAAATTTCGTTACTACTTAGACGTGCAAAATAGTTTCTCCTTCTGACATTTTTTTTTCTTCAAAGACTGAGAATATATTACAGAATGTAACAACAAACATTGTAAATATTGGCATTGCTTCGTTTATATTTTTATTTTATATCATTCCGAACTCTCTGATATAGTCAAACAACTACAGATACCTGGAAGACATGACTAGAGAATTACATGTATACGACATCCTGTACATAGACATTACATAGCAATGCTTGCGTCAACACACACAGAGTGTTAAATATAAACTTACACACTGACACATAATTCAACAGGTAAGTACTTAACGAAATATGCATATACATTGTCATAGATCCGATTTAACTGTGAATGATATATATCAGTGTTTCCGATTAATACGTAGCTGATTTAACCGATCTCCAGTTAATACAATATTACACAGCCGTCCATGGTGAGTGAGGTATAGGATTTCTTTTGAATTCTTTGTAAGGTCATTCAATGAAAATGTTAATTCAAAAATAAAGAATATGATTGTCAGTGGTAATATATTCATTTCTAAACCTTAAAACTACCGTGCATAATATTTCTTACGCCAGGAACATATTTACCAATAAAATATATGCCATGTATCCATTTACACATTGCATATTACACAGTTTTGAAGTTTACTCTTAGTTAGGTTATAGATGATGTTATAATTGTTTTTGTTTTTAATATTGTAATTTCTCATAAGACGAGAACACTTGGCAAACTGTTTAGAGGTATTTAGACTGTCCTAACGTTCTGTGTTCAAATTCCGCCGAATTTTCGACAAAAGAAGTGCCAGTTGAGAACTGGAGTTGATGTAAAGAATTCATGCTAGCCCTAAACTTACTGGCATTGTGCCAAAATTTCAACCAGAAATTGTATGACAACTGTGATTTGAAAAGGCTTTCAAATTTTTAACTCAAGCGTTATATATATATATATATATATATATATATATATATATATATATATATATATATATATATATATATATATATATATATATATATATATATATATATATATATATATATTATATATATATATATATATATATATATATATATATATATATATATATATATATATATATATATATATGTATATATATATATATATATATCATATTAGTGATACAAAATGGAATGCACGAAACTTTATTCATGACCACTTTGTTCATTTGCACTAATTATAGACGTGTACTTTGCCAGCGCGATGCGGTAAATCAGTTGTCATGCATTGTAGTTGTGAATACGTGTACTCAGACGAATTTACAAAAGTAGCAATGTTACACTTTTCGTTTCGCTATTTTTCTATTACAATATATTTTAGTATGCGTTGCATACTATCTGGCTCCATAACGAAATGGGTTATAGTGAAAGAATCCTTCCGTTATGAATAATAGAATAAAGCTTAGAATGATAAAGGAAGAAACCAAATAAATAAATAAAAATATACTAAAATGGACAGTTGAATAAAAACATAAGATATAGATGAGTATAGAATAGAATAGAAAGACAATCAGACATTTCTATACAACTTCACATTTTATCAAAACAAATAAATTAGCACACACATACGCACCTGCATACATACAAACACACACATATATAAATAAATAAATAAATAAATATATATATATATATATATATATATATATATTTATTTATATATATATTTATATATATATATATATATATATATATATATATATATATATATATATATATATATATATATATATATATATATATATATATATATGCATATCTGTGTGAGTTTGTGTGTGTGTGTGTGTGTGTGTGTGCGTATTTAAATATGTATCTATATTTTGTTGGCACTCCGTCGCTTACGACGTCGAGGGTTCCAGTCGATCCGATCAACTGAACAGCCTGCTCGTGAAATTAATGTGCAAGTATCCGAGCACTCCACAGACCCGTGTACCCTTAACGCAGTTCTCGGGGATATTCAGCGTGACACAGTGTGTGACAAGGCTGACCCTTTGAAACACAGGTACAACAGAAACAGGAAGAAAGAGTGAGAGAAAGGTGTGGCGGAAGAGTTGAGCAGGGTTCGCCACCATCCCCTGCCGGAGCCTCGTGGATCTTTAGGTGTTTTCGTTCAACATATACTCACAACGCCCGGTCTGGGAATCAAAACCGCGATCCTATGACCGCGAGTCCGCAGCCCTAACCACTGGGTCATTGAGCCTCCACGTATATAAATATATATATATATATATATATATATATATATATGTGTGTGTGTGTGTGTGTGTGTGTGTGTGTGGGTGTGTTATGTGTATGGGTGTGTGTGTGACCGTGCGTTTGTGCGTATAATAGTGTACCTGTTTTTCACGTGAGTTTACTGCCTTTTTTAAGTAAGCACATGAATTATACGCTTGTTTCTTGGACATACTTATTAAGCACTCACTGACGCACACATACAGTATATGGGCTACATGCTAGAGAGGGTATATATACTCCAGAATGCATTTGGAAGCAATCTTCTATTCGAGAATGTTTAAATCTTTCATTTATGATGCAACTAGATTATTATGTTCATTGGCTTGCATATATTATTCCCTTGATGGAAATTACTGTAAAACATCGGTCGTCCGTCGATGATGTATGTGATCCGATACATTAAGGAAATAATAGTATACTTTATTTCAGTTTTTCGCCTTTTCATCGCAATCATTGATAATTCAACGGCAAGCATCTATTCTTAATCCTCATAAATTTCTTGTCTTTTATGCACTTTATCATGATTAACAGAAAGAGAACATTGCCAATTTAGGAACCATCTCATTCTATAATCCGTTGACTTTGTAGGAAATATTGAATATGTGGTAAGTAACAAAATATACTTTACTTTAGTTGTTGAACCACTATCACTATGAAGTAGACACAATTTTTTCTATGTTGTGTTATTACTTGTTGCCATTCGTTTACCACAATTTCTTACAGAACGAGCTAAATTACTGATAATTCTATAGCAATAAGATGGGCCTCTTTCCCTGGAACATAACAGCATTTTTGGACTCCTGTTACATTTCTCCTACGTATTTTGAAGATAGAAGTTTGAATTTTTCATATAAAACATTTGTTTTTATGTTTGTTTATTCTTTACTTGTGTATGTGTATACTTTTGCTATCTATGTCTCAGTTAAGAACCAAATACACTTTATACAGTCGAATAATTAATTTAATGTTTTATTTTCATTCATTCGAACATATAGACATTTTTTCTTGCGTTTCAAATATAATGGCCTTGCATATTTTCGTATTGCTTTTAGTTCCAATAAGCTATTATAAAGTATAGGATTATCTGCGCATGTCTTTTTATGCTTAAATATGCTGAAAGCTTATCTTTGTGCATATAGAAACAGCCAATGCTATCTCATATTAAAACCTGATAAAGTATTTACGAATTCGTGTAGCATTTTATGAAGCATTTTCTATTATACTAACGAATATATCTCACTTTTTGTTTTCTTTTTCGTTTAGATCACTGAGCTATTTTGGCATATTAGATGTTTGGTATTTTGGAGATTTCGTCTATTAATAGTCTCCTATACTCAGGTTAGCATACAATTACGGAGAATAACGAAAGCGTTCATATTTAAACCGATCGTTTTGTGGGTTGCATTCATTAATTTTTACTAACCTTCAGAGAAGACGATTGTTCTTCCAGCTCTCACATCAATTCACTTTGAGCTAGATCTTCTCTGAAAAATCTCGTTACCATTCATTTTTGTTATCAGTTGTGTAGAGATGCCCTTAAAACATTACCTCCTTCTAAATAGATAAATAAATTTATTGTATGTTTTGTCCGATGAATACTTGCTTGTAACGTTTAGCTTCATTGAATACAAATTCATTATTATACATATTAATATTTATATATATATATATATATATATATATATATATATATATATATATATATATATATATATATATATATATATATATATATATATATATATATGGCTAAACGTTAAGGGTTGATGTTAATGTAGCTTGTAGCCTCAGAAAGACATCTCCTCCAGTATGTCAATAGCCAGCTGGAAGAGATGTCTTCCTCAGGCTACAAGCTACAGTAGCATCAACCCTTAAGGGCTAGCCACAGATGGCAGATATATTTCACAATGTCGTGCAGCTAATGTTTATACATCGCTAAGAGATGTATTATTGTTTATATATATATATTCAAAAGATTAACGCATATGTATCATTTCTTTGGAATTTCGTACACGAAATACCCCTGGATTATATGAAACGCTAGGGATTCGGATAAAGTAACACGGGAAATATAATCTTGTTTCACATTATATGCTTTTATTCAACTTCATTGCAATCCTTCCTATTATAAGCAAAATTTCTGAAATATTTCGGAAAGGGGCTACAAATTTACATCGATCCCAGATTTTACCGGCAATTTGTTTTATCTAGTCCAAGAGAATGAAAGATAAAATCGGTCTGTGCGGAATTCTAACTCAGAACACAAAGCCGGTTAAAATACCACTGATCATTTCCCTCCGGCGTGCTAACTAAGCAACCGGCTCGCCACATATCCCCTTTGTTTTAATGGGAGCAAATTCAAGGCGGTCAGCTGGCAGCATATTTAGAAGGCCAGGCAAAATGCTTAGCGGCATATCATTTTGCATTTCATCCCTTCAGAGTCGATAAAATAAATACCAGTGGAGTACTGGGGACAACATGATCCTCTGAACCCTCCTCTGAACTTGCCGGCCGTGTGCAAATGTTGACACCATTATAGGAGGAGTAAAATACACCCTAGTTTGTAACATAATCAGTCGTGCAATAAAATTGACGCCCATGTTTCAATCGATATTAGCATATTCTGGTTTATACAGCCAAACATTTTAGAACATTGAATATTTCAGAGATTATTTCCTTTTCTACTGAACGACAACCGACTGTTTATCCATCACAGTAATAGTCTTTTACAAAGCATACCTCTGAGACATTAATATATATATATCTATCATTCTTGAACTCTTTTATATATCGCGGAATCCCACAAAACTAGATATACATTGTCTACGTAGATATATATTTTCTCTCTCAACACTGACAGAAGCTACCATAGTTTGAATAAGTAGGGATTACGTTGGCGTTACTTGCTACAGGCAAATTTGTCATATTTATGTTTAGACGTCACTTCCAAGATTTTGCCTGAATGATGACAGCATTGCTCAATTTTAATCCATTAGTTCTATACGTAACCAGACGGAATATATCGTATGTGTATTTTCCTTGTAATCTCTTATGTGCTTTATTTGTTTAAATGCAATTTCGTATATATTACTATATTTTCTAGTTGTATGAATGTAATTATTCCCATTAAACCTGGCTTCATAAACATCCCAGGTTTATATTACAGAGAAATATTACTCCTGTGCATAGAATAGACAAGATCGTTGAATGGAGTTCCATTTCACTCTATGAAGTACGCCTTATGACTATTTCTTCCCAAGTCATTGATGAATTTTCGGCAACTATTGTTATTTTTTTATATTTGCGTCTTGATTTTTATCAAGAGTTTATTTTCGGTTAAGCTCGTTCTTTTATATTTCCGCTCTCTAAAGTTATTCTTATGCGTTATACCATTCTGAATCTAATTAAATACTACTGAGGGCATGTTAAAACTGAACAGTAAGAGACATCTGGTGTTAGTGATGTGAGCTAGTTTCACATTATGTGACGTCAGCGTATATATTTGAATGATTAACATGATAGATGGAAGTGTCATATATTGATTAAAATATTATTTTGAAAATGAGTTCCATATATATATATATATATATATATATATATATATATATATATAGAGAGAGAGAGAGAGAGAGAGAGAGAGATAAATAGATAGATAGACATGTATATATATGTATGTATATATATATATATATATATATATATATATCTAGAGAGAGAGAGAGAGAGAGAGAGAGAGAGAGAGAGAGAGACAGGCAGGCAAGCAGACGGACAGACAGACACACATACAGACAGACAGACAGACAGATAGATTAAGAAATGCTGTCGATCGCAAGTGTTACTCAAAATTTGAATAACACCTGCGTTTGACTCTATTTCTTAATACATCGGTTATAGAAAA
>NC_142937.1:10298041-10335541 GCF_046866305.1 Octopus bimaculoides | reverse complement strand
TAGTAGTAGTAGTAGTAGTAGTAGTAGTTGTTGTTGTTGTAGTTGTTGTTGTAGTAGTAGTATGACAGCTCTTGCTATACAGAAATAAAATAATTAGTTCGTTATACTTATATTGTGTAACATTAGTTACATTAACGGACGCAGCTTTTCATTGTAACAAATGGTAACTTATGATGACATCAGATAAACAATGCCTTTTTTTCGTTTAATCACCAGAGTAGAACATTAATCATTGATGTCTCGTCAACATGCACACAACTCAATTGTTCCAAAGAGTCAATGACACTTTATGAGCTGAAAATTTATATATATTTTGATTTCTTGTTATACAGCAAGACGACGGAACACAGTGCTGGCGACTAGCCAACATAATGAATATATTCATTCAAGCTGAGTGTCTTTGGAAATAAGTTTTCGATTACTGACGCATAAGTTGGTATATTGACACTATTTACTTCAGTTATGCTTCAAATGCGCAAAAACTTGTGAAGAGATGTGGTGCAATATATGTGGATATATAGGCGGTAAGAGTAATGTTAAATATCTCAAGCTTATAAAAAACTATATTAATATATAACATGAATGAAGTGTCATAAAGTAGACTAAAGGAATCATTATTATTAAAGTATTATTGAAAAATAAAACGGAATACATCGAGGACTATACATTAGAATCACGTTTGAATAGCAAACATATTAATGTTTGTATCATATTTCGCTTTTCTAGCGGAAATCATTTCACGAAAACCTCCTTGATACAAGCACATGATACTTGAATTTGAGTTTGATTTTCCACCGAAAAATCACATTACTCAATCTAGAAACATGAATGTATTACCTTAGTCCGAAAAACAGATTATATATATCAAACCACAAGTCTCTATGGATACCTACGATTGCTCTCCTTGAGCAAATGAAATAGCATTTCACATTCATGTATAAAGAGATATATAAAAGCTTCTACCACTCTCGAAGCAAGATTTATTTGTGAAGGACATTTTGCATAAAGATATCTGAATATCGTTTTAAATAATTTCAGTAGCATAAATAGAAATGACACATTACAAAGGATATGTCATTATTCATAGTAGCTGTTTTAGTTTATTCTGTCTGTCGAAACAATTATACGCTGTATCTAAAACGTGTTCGTTTTAGATTAGCGCGCTAGGTTCGGTGTGAGTGGAATGAGAAATTAATGTCAATAGCAAACGCCTTGCAAACAGCAGCCTATGATGTGTGCCGACTCTCATTTGGAGCCACAAATGGAGAAGGGGAATTTCAAGCATGCTATTTTTCGGACATACACGCACCGACATAATGCTGTGATATGAAATCGCTCCTACCTTGATTTGTAACTCATCCATGAATATAGCATGTAAATTCAATTCCTCTCAAATATTTGTACCGCACTGCGTTTGCGGAGCACATTATTGATACCCAAGCGTCATACAGTTGAAGATGAAATAATAATAATAATAATAATAATAATAATAATAATAATAATAATAATAATAATAATAGCAACAACAACAACAACAGCAAAGCAAACAGCTGGTACGAAAATGATAATGCAAAGAAAGTATGGGATGTTATGTATGATTTAGTGCGGCCATGAGTTAGAGAATAAGAACCCAGACACAGTCTTAATTGAGAAAGAAAGCAAACGATGCTGGATCATAGCTATAGCATGCCCAGTTAATAAGTAGGTATGCGATAAGGAAGCAAGAAATAGAGTCGATAGATATGACAGGTTAGCCTGGGAGGTTAAGCAGTTGTGGTCGCTGAAAAAGGTGGTAGTAGTACCAATAATTGTCGGAGCCATAGGAATAGTGACAAAAAAATTTGAGAAGTACGTGGAACAAATAGGGACTGCAATAAGAGTGGAGAACTTGTATAAAACAGCACTGCTTGAAACCGCTCGAATATTCCGAATGGAATTCGAAAAATAAGGAGTGTTACCTTAGTTCACTGGTAGTGAACAGCTGACACCGTAATACATCTCAAACGTTAGAAGCTGTGCAAAGACAATAAAATAAAGATAATAATGATAATAATAATAATAATAATATTGCAAAAATGACCGTTTGGATCACTGATACACCACCGAGGTAATGAATTCTGGGATTTGTTCCGATGAGTGAAATTGTGAACGTAAATATTTCTGAAGTTATGTACTCCTTAAACCATGAATCGGTGTCGATATCATATGTACCATTCAAATATTACAACCTGTTTCAAAAACTGTAGCGAAGAAAATCATTGTCTATTATATATTTTTAAAAAATTATAATTTTAGTATGTCACTACAGCTTATTATCATCGATTCTACAATGCTACAATGAAATGCTGCTTAGACATTATTTTTCTTCATGTACCCCTCTACATATGCGTTTAAGTAGAGGTCGATTATGGCAACCCACGGACATATTGCTTTCTTACATTCTCCTTCCAACCCCCTTCTCAGTCATCCTTTATATTCTTAATATAGTTGTTATATTTCTCAAACCTCAAACGACTTAAAGTAAAAACAGAGCAACATAAATACACATAGTATTTATTTTCACCATAGCCTATATTAAAGTATTCTACAATTTATACGTTGTTGACACGTCTCTCTCTGACCGGTAATTGTATTAATCGAGATTTATGGAAGAATTCATTTATATTTTATCGGTTCATTTAGATAATTATGAAAATAATCATGATGAAAGCTTACATCGCGGCAATTTCTTTCTCTCATTTGTTTTTATATACGTATCTGATGAAGCAAAATTTATGTCTTTCAATACATATTTCTGTGAATATAGTTCTTTATATTGGTATTTGAAAATATTTCTTCGCAAAATATGAAGAATATCACATTAACTCTGTAAATAAATAGAATTGTTGAAATTTTGTGAGGTATATGACTTTCATTTTTCAACGTATATAGTATTAGCTCGTATACTTTATGATAACGTTAATTCAGTTTATCAAGACTAATTAGTATAATAAAAGTTTTATAAAATGGTTGGTAATAGCGTTATTCTGGACCGTCACGTTGAATTAGGAATTGACATTAGATCCATTTCATTCAGCTCAAATTTTTACCTTCTAAATTACGCAATAACTTATTCCTCACTCTGACACATGCGGTTGATGGTCCATGCGTCCTGCACTTTTTGCTGCCCTACCAAAAATGATTTAGAATAAAGTGATTCATGTATAATAAATAAATATTTTTGTTGTTTGTTCTTAAAAAGAATAGTGTAGATTTTCATGATAATCTGTAGTACGTAATTTTTCAATCTTATGTACAAATCTTGCAGGAATAGGCTTCTCACTTCATATATATATATATGTGTGTGTGTGTGTGTGTGTGTGTGTGTGTGTGTGTGTGTGTATGCGTGTGTGTGTGTGCGTGTGTGTGTGTGTGTGTGTTTGTGTATGGTTCAAATTTGCAGAAATATAGAGGACGAAGACAGGTGTAGGAACTACAAACTGGTGTATTAGTTGAAAACTCGGGTAATATGGAAAAGTATTTTACGACTCGAGCCTACGCTCTTCGACAGAAAGGAATAAAACGGAAAAATGGAAGGTGAATGAACGAAACAGGGGTAAAGAAAATGTGTGTAGAGTTCAGCGGTCCAGCATGGCGAAATAATTGGTAAAGAAAAAGGTTGAATGAAAGGGAGATAATAATAAAAAGAGGCTGAATGAAAAGGATATAATTACGGCTGCCCCAATCAACTGAGGTGGCCGAGCGCGTGTGTGAGTGTGTATGCGTATGTCTGTGAATGGGGAAGAGTGAGTTTGACGTGCTTCCTGCGTGTGTATTTGTAACGTGTAAGGGGGAAGGTTGTGTCTAGCGGTTTATGTGTGGTTTTCCAAGTGGTTTGTGCACATGCGTATGTGCGTGTGTGTATGTGTGTTTGTGACCAAATATTGTGATATGCATAGTGTGTGTTTTTGGGCGAAAGTTATATTTGTCTATGTGTGTTGCGTGTGTTTAGACGTGTTGCGTCTGTGTGTATTGCTTGTATTCAGGTGTTATGTGCTCGTGCGGATTTGAAAGTGTGCATGGTGGTGCGTGGTGTGTGTATTGAGTTAAATAATGTGTGTCGCTGCTCGTATAGTGGTATGTATGGTGACGCTATTGGAGATGTTGTGTGTGTGAATAATGGTGTGTGTTATGGGTGTTGAGAAGTGGTCAGTGCCATTGTGTGAGCAGTGGAAAGTTGTTTTGTGTGTAAAGTGAGTAATGAGTTGAAAATGTATATGGGTGTGTGTATAGTGGTGCGTGTGTGGTGAGAGTACCGAGGTGGGTGGTATGCACGTGTGTAGGTGGGATGTGTACGAGAATACGCGTGGGGTTTGTGTCAGATGAAAAGAGGAGGTGAATTGAGCTCATATGGCGCAAAAGAACGAAGAGAGAAGATTAATTCCTGTTTACAGTGAAGACACGAGTGGGGTAGACCTGTGCAGGCATAGTCCGAACACAAACAGATGTTGTAGAGAATGACTGGCATATCGGAAGTGGCAGGAGACCGGCGTGTCATTGCTGAGTTTGATGTGTCAGAGGTGCTCCGCATACCGGTCAGCCAAGCAGCGTCCCTTTTGACCAAAGTGCAGGGAAGGACAGAGAGAATAGGAGGAGCAGCAAATAACATTACTAGAGGTGCAGGTTATGGAGTAGGTGATGTGATATGTGCCTCCGAGGATGGTGGTGTTGGAGAGGTGCGACATCATTAGAGGGATCAGGAGAGGGAGTCAAGCTGGGAGGCGAGGCGAGGGTAACATATATATATATATATATATATATATATATATATATACCTAAGATTGTAATATGTAAGTGATTTATTAATATTGATTTCAGATATTGGCACAATGTCTGCAATTGGCGTGGGGCAGTGGTAACAGTCAGTTAAACCGACCCCATTGTTCAAATGCTACTTATTTCATCTACCCTGAAAGGAAAAATCAACGTTGACCCAGGCGGAAATTGTGCTCAAAACATTAAGACAGACGCAATGTCTCACATCATCTTTTCCCTGCGTGCTAACGATTCTTACAGATCCTTCGAAATAATGTTAATATCAACAAATCACTTGCATTTAAATATCAACAATTCCTCGCATTGTATCCTTTCGGGGTTGATAAATTAAGTACCAGTTGAATACTGTGGTCGATGTTATCGACTTAGCCCCTCCCGCATACCTGCTGGAAACCAGTATCAAGATTATTTCGGTTAAAGCAATGAAATGCCGTATACATTGGTTGACAGGAAAATATCACTATTAATATTGCTATTGTTTATAGAAAGGAATTATTCATATTGAGGTAATGTGTTTCTGTTGTACAATTTAGCTACACATATTAAATACTTCTTTTTTATGGAACAAATAACTACTGAAAAGTGGAGTAGACATTACATAAGTACATACATATAGTTTTGCGTGTAACTCGATAGATAGATACATGCCTATATATATATATATATATATATATATATATATATATATATATATATATATATATATATATATATATATATATATATATATATATATATGTACATATATATATAAGCCATGCGAGATAAGTCTTTTAGTCACACTGACACAAATAGCTATTGGTATTTGAAGAAACGATGCTTCAAAAATACCATAATAAGATTACCCAAATCCTAAAGAATTGTATCATATAATGCATTTTCATTTGTGTCAGATGCTGCTCACTGCAATTAACAGGCAAATTATCAGCCGCTTCCAATTACAAACACACCGCAATTATGAATAAGAAAATGTTTTCTAATTTACTTACCAAGATCCAAATCCTGTGAAAACGCTGATTGATTTTTTTGTTCTCTCTCTTTTCAGCTAGCGTAATGTCTATATTTTTCTCCATTGAAAGCAAACATTGAGGGATGTACTTAATTTATCAGGATAAACTACCTATGCAGCTACTGTTTTCTAATTTTCCGAAATTCGCAGAAATTGCATATCAGCATTCTTAACGATATGAATGCATCTATGTAGGTGTATATGTAAGTATGTATGTGCATCTATCACGCATTTGACTGTGTTCCTGGATATTACTGCTTCTTTGCGTAAGATTATATGTGCTTCAAAGTGATAAAATGACTGTTATTTAAAAGATACGGATAAATACATGTCAAATGAAACTTGTCTTATTAATGTTTGTATTTATCCTTTCTGCTATGTTTTTCTTCATGCCACATTAACATTGGTGAAGTAAATGAGCAACTAGCTATTTACTCCTATCTATTTTACCGTTCTGATTCAGTCAGCGTCAGCACGTTTTCCTAAGTTATTAACATTTTTAGAAGAGAGTGTTTTATGAACCTGACTACTTTTATGTTCAGAAACTTTAGCAACCCTTTTCCAATACTTTTTTAATATATATATATACAACTAATATACACCATATCCAGTAAAATAAACTCATCATTGCTTTTATGACAATCATTATCAATAGAACATTCTACCACTATTCATTAATATAATTTTTACTCTTCTTGTTAATTTTAGTTATCATTATCGCTTTTTTTTTCTTTTCTGGCTGTCGTCGTCGTCGTCATCATGATCATCATCATTAATACCATTGCTGTTGTTTTTTGCTTTTGATGTCATTGTTATTGCTACTATCATTTTTCATTAGTCTCATTTCTATTTCGTGCTTCCACTACATTTCTTATAGGAGAATGTTCACCTAAAGTGTCTCCGCTTCCTTTGGAAGAGTGTTTGTGATTGTATTAAAAAAACTCTAACTAATTTGTTTGCATTGCATTGTAGTCTGTTTTTGAAATTATGCGTTGTCTTAATGTTTATTTATGACTGAAAATTCACGTTTTTATTATAACGGTTTTTCTTTATTTCAGCTGCCAAGTGCGGGTTTTCTTTATTTCATCCATGATTGTTATAATCACTTAATGCCGGGAATTGTACATCGCATAGGATGCACTTGCTTTCTTTGTGATCTTCCACTACAATATCTGAGGAATATGTCTTGGTCGTAATGTTTTTCTGAATTGCAATATTCTCTCCAGAGAAGGAGTGATTTCCTACACTCATTGCTGTCTTGTCATGGCATATTTTACATAATACTACGAGCTGGCTGATCTTTAGCACACCGGTCAAATTGCTTAGTAGAATTTCTTCAAGCTTTACGTCCTGGGTAAAAATTCCGCTGAGGTCGTTTCTACTTTTTATCTTTTCAGAGACAATACAACAAATGCCGACGAAGAACTAAGATGTTGACCCCAAATTTTACGCTTTGTGCTCAGAGTTGCAAGAATTATGACATTCTTTTTCATTTGAAATTTTATTAGCGTCGCTATTACCAATGTAGGTTTTCCGAAATCTTTCATACCTATCAATGTATTCTTCCATAGATTAGAGTAAACAACAGGAGGACATCTGCCACATTACTGTTATTCTGTAGTTACGAGAAGCATAGTAGAATGTTTCAATTTTTTTTTTCTGAATAACAGTATCCTAGATTATTGTAACTTTAGCATATCGTTACCATACATATAAGCTGAACCGTTAGCATGTGTCATTCCAGATTGAAGGAGAAGGCTGTACCAGGACATTTAAATACTGCTTGTCATAGGTAACTAGTTTGCAGTCTACAGTCGGGATGTGAAGACAATTTCGATCACGCTATGCAATAAGCTTTTATGTTAAAATGAGCGAAAACACTAAATAAACTTATGAAATGCTCCAGGCCGTTTATGGAATAACTAACAGGAGTCGCGCATCTGTTTTTTTGAGGTTCAAGAAAGGTAGAGAGAAGATGCGAGATGTTTAGAACATCAGTACTGGTTGAGAAAAATTGCAATTTCCTCGATGAAGACTGTTCGGTGTCTAGAAAGACAGTATGCAAACAGTTTGGATTTCGTTTGACAACTGTGCATAAAATTGTTTATAAAAATCTGAACATGCACACAATTTGTGCGAAGATTATACTCAGGTCACTCAGTTGATGACCTGTGACTAAAACTTAATCTACTGTTATTAATCCTGATCCCAACTCCAACAGAGAGAGAATCCTTGTTATCCAAACCCGAAAAGCTTACGCAAAGCAAGTTCACCTGAAAGCTCATGATCATCCCCTTTCTCGACAGTAATGGAATTACTCAGATCCACTGGGTTAATTCTTGTCAGACAGTCAACAAGATGTACTTTGCAGAGATCATGAGGGATATGAAGAGATTTCATCGCAAAAAGGCAGAAATCTTCCAACCAGATGGATGGCACCTGCTCCTGAACAGGGCACGGGTTCACAATGTGATTCCGGCAGCTACCGTCTTGACAGAGAAAGGTATCAAACCTATTCTTCATCCTCCCTACAGTCCAGAATTTTACCCCTGTGATTTTTGATTGTTCCTCAACCGGAGCAACATCGGGGTAGTCGTTTTGAAAGAAAATGGAGTATATGCCGATGCATTTTTATCTTTCGGTGATGCATATACTTCACAAAAAATATGTATAACATGAAATATAGATAAACATGATTGAGGAAAAAGTTGCATGAATATAAACAATTTTCACAATGCACAAGTTAGCATTAAAAAACGGAAGAACTTTGGCATGTAGATCTGCAATCTTCATATAATCTAAAAGTGAATTGTAATTTTACCGATCGAGTTTTTAAAAGCAAAAGTGCAATATTAACAAAATAAATTTCGTACTTTATATACTTCAGTGACATACATTTTCCCCGTTTAACTGTTCAATAGGGAATGCTGACAGATATATTTTATTATCTACTAAAATTGTTACGTCACAAACAATGCGGTTGTTCGTGTAATATTATTTTCGCTTAGCTGAGAAAATCAACAATTCATATATGAGCTCTACTGTTATTTCGTCAATCCTCCATTAGATATGATTTTTTTCTTCTTTTTTGCATGTTTATTATCATAGCGTTTTGTTGCATCTATCACAACTACATTTATTTCTGCATTTAAAACTTTGTGTAATTTGATAAAAATGATCAATTCGACGACAAAATGTTAGTATATTGTCATTTTAAACTACATTCGTTTATTTATGTTTTTATCTTGCATGACGAATATTAACCAAATGCCAGCAGCATTTCATTTGTAAGAAATACTATGGTTACAAAAAGTATCATTGATTGCAATTGCTAATGTTTTTCATTCTTTTACCTGTTTCTTTCATTTGACTGCAACCATGCTGGAGCACCGCCCTTACACAAAGAAATCTACCCCAGGACATATGCTTTGTATGCCTAGTACTTATTCTACCAGTCACTTATGCCCAACCGCTAAATTACGAGAACGTAAAAAAAAAACATCAATTTTCATGCGATGGTGAGGGGACAAAGACAGACAGACACACGCGGACATAAAGAAATGCATATATATACATACATACACACATACACACACACACACGCACGCACGTTCACATATACACACGCACGCACGCACGCACGCACACATACACACACACACACACACACACATCATATATATATATATAGGAATTTTCAATGGCCAGATAACTGGAGAGATGGTGGCGTGGGTTTCTGCCCCGTCATCCGAAACTCACAATTTGATCATGACTACCGTATAAGTGTCACATATTTTTACAGATATATATATATATATATATATATATATACACTTCACGGTCTTCTTTTAGTTTTCGTCTACCAAATCCACTCAAGGTTTTGGTCGGCTCAATGGATGCTATAGTAGAAGACACATGCCCAAACTGCTACGCACCGTGACTAAACTCGGAACCATGTACTTGGGAAGCATGCTTCTTTCGATATAGACACGTATTATTCCAGGAATAAAATGGTGTAAAACAATGCAATCTACTCATCAAGGAATGAAAGAACCAAACACATTAATAAGATATTTTACCAGAATTTGATGACAGCGTTTAATGATGAAGGGTATTATGCCTGATATATGAGTGCGTATATATCAAATATGCATGTGGGGTAGAGAGCTTGTGTGTTATCTAACGTATGGGCGAGAGCTTATAGCATTATCTCGTTGATGTACACGAGCATTTGCTAGGGTGTGTATACGTATTGGTGCGGTTGCTCACTAGCTCCACGCGCGTGATCATGTGCTCGAATAAGTGGTGGGGTGTCAGCTGTGTATATCACCTACGCGTGTATATGAGTCTGTGTGTGTGTGTGTGTGTGTGTGTGTGTGTGTGCGAATAAGTGCATGTCAGTGCACCATGCCCAGGCGTGTCTGCTAGTACATGTTCATGAACCATGCATGGGTATGTGAACGTATTTTGATTAATAAACAAAGGTATGTATATATGAATGTGTTTATCTGGAAGAAGAAACGAATGCATGTATGTGTCTATCTGGAATGTGCGTGGGTGTGTGTGTGCGAGTGCGTGTGTGCGTGTGTGTGTGTGTGTGTGTGCGTATGTGTGTGTATATGTGTCTGAGTGTGTGTGTGTGTATACTGTTTGAGTTTATGTTTGCGACCAAGGCTGAATACACTAGTGTGGTTTGAAAAGTGTTTCTGAGTTGGGCGAGGAATTTGACGTTTGATTGATGTTCAACTATCCTCGTTCAAATAAAATATAATTATACTGTTTCAACAAGCATGTGTCAATAGTTGTCTTTATGTGTATATACACGCACGCACACAGATACATACACACTTTCACAAACACACACACACACATGCATATATATATATATATATATATATATATTTATATATATATATATATATATATATATATATATATATATATATATATATATATATATATATATATATATATATATATATATATATATATATATATATATATATATATATATATATATATATATATATATATATATATATATATATATATATATATATCGTGGGGGCGTAAAACTTATTGCTGTATTCAAAATCTGGTGATAGTGATTTCAATTCCTAGAACTAGTGGAGGTTTCTGTTCTTCAGAAAAACACTTCATCAATCGTTACCCTTCTGTGACTTCCACACCTGACGCGTGAGACAAGTTGCACCTGTTCAGGCTTGTGGATTTGATGGAGAGGGAAAGCTAATACACTGCACACAAGCATTTGATCATTATAAACAAATCATTTCTGCAAATCGTTCCGCAAAATCTGAACACTCATATATATATATATATATATATATATATATATATATATATATATATATATATATATATATATATATATATATATATATATATATATAAACATGCGCTTCTTTATATAAAACACTATTATATTGTTTCGACGCATATATGTTCACAATTTGCATAACGCATCTTATGATGTTTATTCAAGTATTTTTCCGTTTCTATATCAAACCTTTGCTCAATTATTCCACAGCAATTCTATGTAATTTTCCTCTGTATGAACAAAATACAGCTTCCTAATTAATATTTATTTATTTCTATATTAATTTATGGCTTCTATAATTGTTCGTAATGAGTATAAAATACCTTTCGATTATATTATACCATATAAGTTTCGAATATATCATGCAATTATGCTTGAATATAATATATATTCACATATATATTCGTGTGTGTGCGCCTACACAGACATTTACGTATGCATGTATGTATACATAAATTATACAATATTACATTAAAATGTTTTAAATCCTACATAAATTGGTAAGCAATTAATAGAGAAATTATGCGCAATTAGAGCGGTAATTTTATTTAAAAATCAGTAGAAAGTATACCGAACTATCTTATGTCTATTGATGTACCATTTGCACGTACACATGTAATTTATACGGTTCGTGGCATGAGTTTATTAGAACAACACTATAATAAAGTAATTAATGATTTGTCGTCAATAAATGTAGGAATACACTGCACTATAAAAAGTATATACTGCTGTTATATAAAGCAACCGACATTTCGTGAATGATGATGCCGCATGTTTTCCTCATCCCGAACCATTTTTAGTTGATACTTACAACAATATCTGGTGTTAAACTTAATTCAGATCAAAATATGTATCAGAGAGCTGGAATATGAAACATACATAGAATTTCAAGAACCACTTTGTTTTTTTTTGCGCAAAGCAATTTAGTAGTGGGCTTGATAACACCATGTTTATCAAAAAGTGATGTTAGTGACAAGCTTCCCCAGTATTCCTTTCAGCAATATTATCAAAAGCAACGATTCTTGAATTTTTGAGAGTGAGATTTACCACTGTCACCCCGAGAGAGAGAGAGCGAGAGAGAGAGCGAGAGAGAGAGAAAGAGAGAGAGAGAGAGAGAAAGAGAGGGGTGGGGATTGAGAGAGTGTTATATACACAAATATAGTACTAGATAAAAATGTTTGTCATTTTATATGTGCTACAGCATGAACACTATACGTATCTGATGTAAAACATTGTGACCTCCTGGAAAGAACTATCTAGGAACATTCGTTACTTTTAATCTACCATCGCCGGATGATATCTGTCATTATTTCTCGTAGTCAATTAGATAAACAGCTGAGAGATAGCAAGGAACAGTCAAGCGTATGAAGGCAATATTTCATGCAGATACTGAAATCTGTGCACATATAAATATGATAGCCTCTAGTGATATTAATTTCTGCAACGTAGTAACTAGTGATTTTTCTAGTCGAATAAGAGGTATTTGAAGTTTGGTATTGCGCAGTAATTCGAGATATCTGCTGTTTGGAAACGGTAGAGATTTAGTGGTGAGGACAGTATTTCATATTTGGGACTGTATATTCGGTGGGAGTCAAAAGGTTTCATTAAATCGATATACGTTCATTTATATCGTCCATGAGGAGAAAGTTTTCCATGTCACACGGAGTTTCTTTATTTCACTGCAGTCTTTTTATGCTACAGTTATCCCAGAACACGTTGACATATTTGGAACATCAGATCGGATATCCAAATATACCACCGTGTTCGGGGATAACTGCAGCATGGTTATTAAAAGTAGCATTTATATATAATGTTGCTAAGGATGCTTCAGAGAATTGTCAATATGTTCAATATATCTTTGCTCATCGCAGTTGAACAAGTAGTTTCAATATGAAAATCAGCTCTTCAACTTACACTTGTAACAATTAAAAAAAAATTCATTTGCAACACAAATTTAACAAAACTCTCTTCTCCAAGATCATTAATATATATTGGTTCCTGCATGGTGTTCTTTTACATCTACGTTGTGTTTCTACGAATCTGTTCATCGCGGGTTCCATACAAGCAAACCTGTTAGTGTGATGCATTAATTTAATCAAATATCAATCTTTCTCCCCTGACGTCAGCCTTGCATTTTCGAATAATGGACGGAATGAGTGAAATAGTTTCTTTGCTCTATACAAAATTATAATTCTGGCAACAGATTCTATTGTTCTGCTCAGTGTAATGCCAAAACTAAATTTCGCATTGATCCACAAGATTAATATACATGCAAGAAGATACGCAATGTGAATGACCATATTTTACAGAGCAGCAATTTTTACGCAGACGACTTATTTGAATAGATTTTATTTCTTCTGGTCTGACTGCCATTAAACATTATACATTATGTTCGGAAGTGTAATATGCTGTTATTGCTTACTTGATATTTATTATGAATTAACATTAAATTACTAATTAATTTCACTCGCTTACAAACTTATGCAGACAAGCAGATTTTACATGAGAGTTATAATTACTAAATTATAGAAATGAAAAATAAACACATTAATTTGATTAACGAGAACTCATATTTACAATGAAAACTGGCGAATATAAATAGCGATATACAGTTCTGTATTTTATGGATTTCACTCGTTATCACATGGTCTATAAATTATTAAGAACCTGCATTCGTCTCAGAAATTAATATTTTCCCAATGTTATTGCCACTAAAATCATAGCATTGTTCATTTTTTTACTTATTATATTTTTCGGAATATTTGCTGATGCTGTAATTATATTTCCTCAGCATATACTTCTATACTTGGATTATATCAATATATTCCGAAAATTTCGAGAAAATTAGTTTGCGCAAATTCTTGTGAAATGTAGATTAACAACTCTTATAGGAACAGCACAACGACAACGACAGAAATAATAGCAACAACATCGATAACAACAACGATGATGATGATGATGATGGTGATGATGATGATAATAATAATAATAATAATAATAATAATAATAATAATAATAACCTAAGATGAAGTGTTTTGAACGAGAACACAACGCACCACCCGGCCTAGGGATTGCATTCACGATCGCGTGATCGTGAATGAAACAGGCCTAACCGGCACGGCCATGATGTCCAGAAAAGTATTAGATAGCTGAAAGGAATGAGTAGCATGGTACGGTAGACTGCGGGTAGTAAGCCCCCTACGCATGCAAGACACCAGCTGCTGCAGGAAAACCTATGATAAAGAGAAAATAATAATATTACTAATAATCCGAGGTATTGAGCAGAATATTTGCTGTAGCCCATCTTTTATACCGAGACAAATCAATGTACATAACACACATATATACATATATATATATATATATATATATATATATATATATATATATATATATATATATATATATATATATATATATATATATATATATATATATATATATATATATATTTATTTATTTATATATTTATATATATATATATATATATATATATATATATATATATATATATATATATATATATATATATATATATATATATATAGTATTTTGTTCTGACACTATTGTGCAATATGTGTATATATATATATATATATATATATATATATATACATATTGCACAATAGTGTCAGAACAAAATACTAGAGACTATAGACTACAAGAACTCAAAAATACACTAATTGACAGACACTACCCAGTTCAACTCATAGAGGATGGAATCAGACGTGCATCACAAATTAACATAGAAAGCTTAAGAAAAGTTAAACACAGCAACGCACCTTCCCCGAAAACACTGCCGTACATATCCACATACAACCCCAGAAACAAAGAAGCCTTCACCATCATCACCCAAAACATACCAATGCTACATAAGAACCCCAAATTAAAGGAAATTTTACACACACACACAATCATTAAAAGCTACAAACAACCAAAATCACTGAAAAAGATCCTTACAAAGGTAAAATTACTTTCCAAAATAACAGATGCAAAAGTAAAAAAATGTGGTCGTCCAAATTGCGCAACATGTCCAAACATTCTAGAAGGTTCAGAATTCCTCTTCAATGAGGGACAAAAATTGAAAGTTAAATCTGACTTTACTTGTGCCTCAGAAAACCTTATTTATGTAATAAGATGCTCGGGCTGCCACGAAAACTACATAGGGTCCACAGGATTATCGCTCCGACGCAGATGCACTCTGCATCGACAGCAGATTGCATGCCCAGAATACCGAATGATACCTCTTAGTGAGCATATTGACAAATGCGCAAAACAAATGCTACCACAATTTATAATCTTTCCTTTCTATGAATGTGCCATTAGAACACCAACACAAATTAGATTAAATAAGGAAACCTTTTTCATTCAAAAATACAAACCCAAACTTAACCATTGCTAACACATTTAAATAAGGAAATTCATCACCCCACTTAGAGGTAAAAAAATATAGAACAAAACCATGGTAAATTAATCAAATTCTACCAGCTCCTAGATTTCGATTATCTCCCTTATACCGGAAGAAATCACTAATTACCTCCCCCTATCTAGAACTTTTCTTTTCAGACTGGAGCGAACACATGTTACAATGAAGTAGAGAAATTTGAAAAGACAACACGACACCGGTTATTTCTCCAAATACAATGTTTATATACCCAAAAAATTTTATAACATTTTTCTGACATGATTTAAATATATACTTTAACCATGTAACACAAGTCTTCTGTAGTTTTTTCACTCTTATTATCTTTTATACATCCAACCACGTGCTTTCACATACCAACTTTCTCACACCTATGTATATATATATATATATATATATATATATATATGTGTGTGTGTGTGTGTGTGTGGGCGTGTGTGTTTGTGCGTGTGTGTGTGTGTGGATGTATGTATATATATATATATATATATATATATATATATATATATATATATATATATATATATATATATATATATATATATATATGTATGTGTATGTACATACATGTTCACTTGTATATACAAATAATGAGAGGGAAAAAGTGATTGTATCTCAATAACAACTCTTGTGGGAAAACCACGAACGACTCATGAAATCATTATGCAATACAACAACGAAAGAATTAACGGCGAGTATGGAGCTATACCCGAGAATGTAAACTTGTCCACACGGCACGTCCGAAACTGTGCGCATTTCATTAAGGAATGGTCGTTCGACTAAATAGATCCCGGTGATTACCTGGTTCTTAAACTCATCTTAAGATAGAATTGTCTATCTTTAATAAATAAGAGATAAAATGCGAAGTTTAGAGCAAATAACAAATTACCTGATGTAATGGGCCCCAATATGGATTTTGCTAGTTCTTGAAAACAATCGTTGTTTGAGACTATTACATTATGCATTGCAACGCATAATTTTAAAAAATTTCACATACGCAATGAATATATGGGAAGTAGTTTTTATAGCTTGTAGCAATGTTTGCATGTTGACTAGAACGAAATACGGATGAGATACATTAGATGTGGAGCGTTTCAGTAAAAACGAATTACCATCCATGTATAAGTAAAAGGTTGTAAGTAATGGTGGTTGGCGTGAGCAGAAAAACAATACGAAAAGAAAAATCTTCGAAAAAGAGTAAAATTAGAAAAAAATCATATATATTTGCAGTTCATCAGATAAAAGAATGTTTGTGAACATTCGTGACTCACCACAAAAGTGGCTGAGTAGCAAAAGTTAACAGAGGGAAACAGAAGGATCTGATGATGGCTTAAGATCAAACACTAAACAAATATTCCTCGAATAAATGTGCAAAGGATTAAAAATCTCACCTGTTTAATCCGAAATGGATACTTTCTCTGAGTGAACGAGATTATTCTACAATTCTATTGGATTTTGTCATTCTCGTACTCAATGGGATATCGTAACCGTATTGCAGTTTAAACGATAGAGCGACTATACAATCCTTTATTCAAAAGCATTAGAGAAAAGGGAGCAGAAAGAATTTGACAAAGGCAGATTAAAATGTAGGCATGAATTGCGTGAACATGCTCCGCGACATAATTGCAAGTATTTAGCTGTTAGAAACTGGTATCTGTTTTGATCAAATAATTTAACTTACAATCTGAAACGGTTGGACATCACGTCAGGCATTTCAGTACTCCAAATATTTTCCAATACTATTAATCTATTACGTGCTGCTTATTTTTATTTAGACTTCACATTCTCATTACAAATAAACAAGATTAAAAAAAGAGAACACACACACACACACAAACATATAATTTAAATCTTAAAGTGAATATAATGGTTTCCTGGTTTTGTTTTTAATGACTGATGAAAACCCTTCACGCTGCAATTGTGTGTATATATCTATATATATAGATATATACACGCATATATAAATATATACACATATCTATATTTATGTACACATATGTATATATATGTGTGTGTGTATACATATGTATATATATATGCATACACAGGTGTGTGTGTGAGTGTAGAGCGTAGGCTCGAAACGTCAAAGACTTTCTCTGTTCACGAGTGTTAAACTAATACATCCATTTGTTGTTTACACCACCTGTCTTCGTCTGTTGTTTTTTTTTCGTAAATTCTCCCATATATATATATATACATACATATATAGTGAAATAAGATTCGGGTAAAGCAAATCTCATTTGCAGGTATCGACTATGTGATATCATGATACAGCGGAAATGCTCCGGCTGCTGTATATACGGCTTGAATACCATGAGAATACCATGAGAATACCATGAGAATACCATGAGACTAACAAATGAATACCATGCTTGAATACCATGAGACTAACAAATGAAATGAGTGACATAATATATTTAAAATCACATGTTAGAAATCACACATTTTATATCAACACATTTTTAAACTGTAGAACTTTGGTGAAATATTGTGTGATAATTATTGTCCCACGAAGTTGTTAAATGCGTCTCCTTAGGTGATTGTTTAAATCATCCGTCGCTACATCCTACACTCATTTCAGTCACTGTGCGAAATGCATAAGCAAAACAATGAGTGGTTTTCAGTTGTTTACAGACAAAGTTAGACCCTGACAAAATACCATTATAATTAAATAAAAATACAGAGAAGAAAGGGTCAAGCTGATTATAAATTTTATTTGCACCTTTATGCTGAGGTTATAAGGAAAAATGGCTAAAGAGACTGGAAAATAAAATTCGTAATAACATTAAGGATGTTGTGATATCAAAGTAACAAATGTCCTCAAGACTGACCAGTTCCGTACTTATCAAGTGTTTCTTTCTTTCTGTGAAAAATCTAAAATATTCTCTGAAGGAAAAAGAACTGTTCCCTGTTCACGTTATGCATTAAATCAGTAGCGCTGTCATAACTGATGTCGGATTGGCATTCAAAAACTACAAAAATCATGATCCATCGTATCTGCTGTTTGTTATTCTTCATATAATGGGAATGCACATGTGGATCGAGTAACCTTTTATGCAAATGGATCGTAGGCGTTTACCTCGTACAGCATTATGAAAGTTTTGAGTGCATTTAAGTTTCAGCGTTGGCATTTAACATTTGCTTGAAGGGAAACTAAAAACCCTGTGCCCGGCTGGATGTAGCCTGTTGTATGCTAGTGTGTTTTGTGAGTTGGAGAAATAGAAAATACTCTAGTTAAATCTAATGCTAGTGCTCTCCTGTCACTACTGGAATTTGGTAACTACATTCCTACCCGCTTGCTGCGACAGAACACGGATTGCTGCCTAATGCCCATTTGACATATGTTTGCAGATATACCTGTGAGGTGATATTGAATTGCAGAAATCAAATTTGATATTTGGATCACATATTTCGGTTAGTCGCTAACGTAAGGCAGTTAGCCATTAGTTTATATTTCATCTTGTGCAAACAGATGATGAAAGTCTCCATTACTTAGAGTTCAAATGACCTTGAAGCTCCTTTGGGACATTCAGTCGTGCTACATGAGATAAGACTGAAAAAAAGACGAGCGACTTTTATCCAAATTGAAGAAACGGAATTCCCTCTCTCTATGTCATTTATTTCTGGTTTTATATTGCTGAAAATGCAATAGCTTTTGATATTATTTGCGAATCAATTCACAGGTTGTGCATCCACCGCCATTGTATTTGAAGCTTATTTAATGCAATTGTTGATCCTTTCCTATTGAGATCCATTATTTAAGTGAAACCTATTGCCTTTTTTTTCATTCTTCTAAGTCTGTTTAATATTCGTTTATTCTTTAATTTGTCATGTTGGAGCACCGCCTTTATTCGAACAAATCTACCCCGGGACTTATTCTTTGTAAGTCCAGTACCTATCCACTCTGGTCTTTTGCCGAACCACTATTTACAGGGACTTGAACATACCAACATCGGTTGTTAAGCGATGGTGTCGTGGAATCACACACACACACATATATGCGACGGGTTTCTTTCAGTTTCTGTCTACCAAATCCACTCACAAGGCTTTGGTCGGTCCGAGGGTATAGTAGAAGACACTTGCCCAGGGTGCCACGGGACCACGTGGTTGGTAAGCACGCTACTTAACACTTAGACACTCCTGCGCCTATGTAAATTCTTGTTCTCGAATTTCGACTTATTTCATTAGAATTACACAATAATTGTGGAGCAAAATTACCCACAGAACACTCATTGAATCCTGTTTTCTCGTACATTTTTTTACTCTCTACTACTAAACCTGCATGTAAATAAAGCTAACAAACACCTGTACCGATCATATCAAAAGTGATTGTATCTGGTGTATATGTAAGGGCATTCTAAGGAATAGCCAGCGTATTGTGATATTAATTTCATTTTTAAATAGAATGTAGAGCAACATATCGCAGATCAATCCGCTACAGAGCTTTCACTTCAACACAGATGTAAGAACATATTGCTTTGGATCACGAATTATGTGACGAGACTTATAGGCATGTGACAGATGTTGAAGAGACTACTTGATATTTCAAATTGACATATATGATAATAGTTATTGACAGAAATACGATATTGCAGCAGATAATATATGTACTATATTCCTATCTGATGTTTTTGAGACTGCACGTCTGAATGACGTATTTTAATGCATAATATGCTTTCTTGCTTACAAATAATACGTTGCAATCTTAGGCAGTACAATGGTATGAAGATTCATCATAGTCCACCAGAGAGTGTGCACCCATAACCATATGCTAAAGATTTCATGTATACTCAACTTTTGTGTAACCAAAAGACAATTTAGCATTTATTTGTATCTTAAGCTTTTGGACTGGTCCGGAATGTTCACGGCTTATTTTTGCAGTATTGTGATGAACATTATTTTGAAAATCAACTTCATTTCTTACCTGTATCTAGTTATATAGAGATACCTCTTTTTACAGCATTATGTCTGTGAAATATTACAGCAGAAAAAGTCTGCTTATACACCTGCTAAGACGTGACTATAAGTGCATTTCAGAGAAGAAAACTTTATAAAATATAGAGCCACGTATTTTCGTTAAAGTAATTGGAAGAAAGATATTTCATAAGGAACCGCTGATAACAGGAAAACTCTCTTTTGCCATGTACCATAGTTTTACTTGGCAACCACTAATTAAATTAACCAAATAATCGAAATAAAAGTTGAGTAGTTGAGATTTCTAAACAGATTTATCTACATATGCTTTGAGTTAATGACGCAGGCCATGAACACTATTGCCGTAGTAGTATACTTTGTGGAGTCACTATTTCTATGGTATAAGTCAGGCAGAGAGAGAGAGAGAAAGAAAGAGAGCGAGAGAGAGAGAGAGAGAGAGAGAGAAACAGCTGTGAAAGTAAAGTTAAACAGAAGCAATAATTAAGACAGAAAGAGCAGAACGGAGTGTGTTTGTGAGCGTACGTGCGTCTGAGTGTGTTGAGTATATAAATACATGCATATATACACACATACATACATACGTGTGTGTATGCGTGTGCACAAATATACGTGCACACACACACACACACATATATATACATACATATATATATATATGCACGTATAATATATACATGCATACATATCAGTGTGCATATATATACATATGTAGTTATAGATTTTTATTCATTTTTGAATGATTAACTTGCCAGGTTAATCACTCTAATTAAGAGCAAACATCAAAAGGCTGCATTTACAACAAAATTGCCCAAACAGAAGCTGTTGTCTAGAGCGTAACAACTCTAGATTCCACAAGTAATAATACAAACAACAGAATACAAACTACCCTGTTATTTCACAATAAAACAAAATAATATAATAAAATATAATATTTTAAGACAGGAGGCGAACTTTAAGGAAGCCGCGCAAATTGCAGTTTTACATCTAGATGTAGAGTACAACAAGTTTGCTACATTTCTATTCTTACCGTTAATGAGAAGATTTTTTTCCGAATCTTGCTCCATATTTTGTTTGTAATTTACCAAACACTTTATTAAATTAAAGCACTAATTAGATTCTTCTGTAGTTTTGACTTGTTTCTTTTATTTCTACTATGACATTCTTAATCAACAAGAATTGCTTTTGGTTTAATTATACATCAAACAAACACTTTACCATTCGCGAAAGGAAAACAAAACAGCAACAACAGTATCATTACATCCTCGGTTATTTATTTATATAAAGTTTTCCATGTTATAAATCTTGTAGGAATTTTTCCATATATATATATCTGTTTCTTTTTGTATCTGTGTACATAATTTATATATTTTTTGCAGATGTATATTTTCTTTAGATATATATACAAGCCAGAGACAAATGCATACTTTTCTTTGCGTTTTATATGTGTGCGTGTGCATGTGTATGTGCTTGTATGTGCGTGTCTGTGTTTATGTGAGAGAGAGAGAGAATAGGAGAGAGAGTGTGTCTGTTTATTTGTTAGTGCGTGCGTGGGCAGTTACATATACTTTGAAAGTTAAATATACTTTGACGCTAACAAATGCTAATCCATTGCTTTGCTAAGACTCGACCTCAAACGATATCATTTTTCCCCAGAATAATCAGAATTATTTGCAAAGATTTACATGGATACAATACTTTAACATGAAACTTGTGAAATCGAACAGTGGTATCAAGAAACTTATGCAAGCATATCCTGAATGTTCAAGTAAGTTCCCATATGTAAGTGCGTTATGTCAAGAAGCGCAACTGAGAGCATGCATTAGTAAGGTTACATATTAACCACTGTCGAACAAAAATTCAAAGGCTATAGAATCATCTTCAGAAGCACACATGCATAGTTACAACTGTTACAGGGTTTTCTTAACCTGCCCTTTTCTGTCTTATGCTCTGAAATACAGACATGTGGGGAACGTAACCATGACTTATCGTCTCTACTCTTATTAACCACCATTTTAAAACCACGCTTAAATATGCATCTATGTTGATTCTAGGAACGAATCTCAGTCATAATTAATAATTGTCATATGTCTAAATTCTATTCTACCAAACTTACCTTTAAGTATACTTTATTTATGTATATGTTTAATAGATTGGTAGTAACACGAGAATATTTACCTTACTGCAATCTATCATTGAATACGTTAGGATAAAGTCCATTCCCGATATATTCGTATGCAATTGCTACATTTAATGTATGTTTATTCATAAATATTTATACATCTTAGTAATCTAATGGCTGTTCACGTAGCTGTGCATGAGTATGTTTATATCTTTAGTAATATAGTTATCTAAACACCTAATTAAGAAACGCAGGAAATCAATAATATACTTAATTGTATAGGAAGTGCACACATCAATTTTCATTTTGTATTTGATCCAATTATCTCATAAAATTTATCAACTCGCATCTTATACGTGCACATTTTTACAGCTCACTATTTTTCCACGTGAGTGGTGATACAAATATGTGTAGATTGAAAACTATATTTGTCCACGTATCATACGTATATAATATCCTACTAAAAGATATCTGTTAACATTTTTAATATTGCAGAATTATAACGTATGTAAGCTTAAATGTTGTTTACGTTAACATAGTAGTTGAGGTGTGGCGTTGGTCTAATACTTGGATGGCTTGAACTCATTATCATTTATTCTACAGTGATGGCTTTTCATCACATGCGCCTCTGAACAAGCAGGCTATTGGAGCTCAAACAATACAACAACGTATTTTCCAATTCAACAACACTAGAATCTTAGTCATTAGTACAAGAAATAGGACTATAATCTGAAATGAAAAGTATAGATCATTACCTTGTACTTATGTTCTAGAAAAGTAAGTGCAATTAACAAGGGTTATGAAGATATGACATATCAAACTATACACATACACACACACACAAACACACACACAAACACACACACACACAAGCACACATACACACACATATATGAATGTATATAAGTATGCGTGAATGCATGCATCTGAGTGTGTATTTATGTCTTCGTATATACATGTATATGCGTGTGTGTGTGTCAGTGTGTATATGTGCTATGTGCATCTGCTTTACCTACAATAATATGTTTGTGAACGTACCAGCAATGTCAATACGAAATATTTATAAATCAATTACGTATGTAAATAAAAGTAATATCTTATTCATGTCAAAATTGTCAACGCAGATTATACTACACGCTGTTGTTTACAAAAACCTAGATGAAATTCGTTAACACAATGATCGTACATTTTTCTAAACGACATAGTGTACTTTACCCAACATCAATAATTATATTTAAAAGCACCTTTGTATTTGATACCCAAGTCACTTTAGGTTGAATAAAAATTGTCGATATGTCACTAAAGCACAAAACAAAACGGTATTTTGATGCAATTTATGATGCATCATAGGGATATCATAGAAATTAAAATGGGTTCTAATCTGTTAGTGAACATTTGTTTAGCTGATATAAGACCTCTTCGATGATTGCATTAGCTTAATTCCCAATGAGTAGAAAAGAGATTTCGTATGGTAGATTTTCGTAATGTAGACTTTGAATGTACTCATTTAATGACGCAGTTCGTGAGTCAAGTTTCTTGGAGCCAAGCAACTTAAATAATATAAGTGTTCAACAAATTATTTAAATGAATACGGTACTTAAAAATTACGTTCATCCACTCAGTGTATTCATAAGCATTTTAAGTTAATGGATTATGACACATGAAAAATAAAATTGGGACAAAGAAAAATAACTGTTTTGAATAACAATTTTCTCTCGTTGAAAGTTCTTCAGAGATTTTGTCACGTGTGAATTATGTACACAACAGAAAATAGAGCTTTGTGATATTTTATTTAACCTTCTACATTTCCGCTTCACGATATCAATAGAGCGTGTTACTTTCCGTCTCTCTTGCATTGTAAGCAAATTTAAGAAAGGTATAGCCTTTTTCTAGTCTTATTTATTTTCTCCATTTTACGAGTTTCTATATGAGTGTACATATGTATATACATATAATAGCTTATAAACAACACAGACAGACAGACAGACAGACTGACAGACAGACAGACTGACAGACTGACATAGAGACATACTGATAGATAGATAGATAGATAGATAGATAGATAGATAGACAGACTTACTCCTCTCTCTCTTTTGACTAGATTCTCAAGCGTCTACATTTATCGTCAGTTACACTTCAAAAGCATTCATTGTGCGTTCGTGCTTCTCTAGCAGATGTTAAACCATTTTATTATTAGATTACGATATTTCCCATATATGCCCACAGAGAGAAAGTACTGTATCTAAACTTGCAGTACAGATTCAAACCGTGCGACACGATCATTTTTTAAATAACAACAAGAACAAGTTTCAAAACAAGATCCTGGGTGGAATTCTGGTTTTATTATCCCATATAATCTCTCGTAACATTTTTTCCTCGGAATTTTTAGAAAACTTTTGCAAATATGATTTGTACACAATATAATTCATACGATCATGAAAAAATTAATTTTACTTTCATCTCCTCCCACCCGAATCGGCTCTACAAATCCTAACACTTCCATTCTTGAATTTTCTTTAAAAATTAGGTTAAAATACAGACAGAATCCTTAGCCTAAATCCCAGTAATGGACTACACATCACTGCATCATCATATCATCACATGCTTTTATGCGAAGGAAGCATTTAAAAACATCAATACATGTCAGAGTAACAATGACACGAGGAAGGTCTCGGGTGGTCATGCGATATGCTGAATCAATAGCTAAATCGCCCTAAAATTGCGCACAATATATGCTGCATAATCATATAAAGTCTAGCGTGTAGAACAGAAATTCACAAAAGTTTGCAGGAAATTCCAAAAAAATAGAATTATTTGCATCTTCTGGGTGCTTAAACCAGAATTCGACCAGAATCTGAATGGCATCCTCAAATAAACCAGCTATGCTTTTCAAGGAAATACATGGCAAGTGTATAGCTCAAAAGACAATTACTGGTCAAAACGCCCTAAAATGATTTAAATGCTCAAGAAAAGAATACCACAGATTCAAGACAAGACAACGTAGCTAATGTAATCTGCTACAGTTTTAGCTATATCGATGTGAGATGCCCACGCTGTAAAATTATTTTCCGTGATAAGTACACTATGGGGAACTAGGTCTCTCCTGATTTTGGTATTTTCTGTAATTCTAATGTAATATGTATTCCAGAAACACGGAATTTACCTTAGAAATTATACCCATTCTCCATAGTCTTTTCCCCAACATTTAAACTATTTGGGAAGAAATATTCGGAGGTTTTCTAGTGCTAATGCCATGTGTAGTATGAATGCAATTTAATTGAGAAAAATCTAGGCTCTTACTTATATTAATGCGAATATAGTGAGCCAAATAGTGATAACTAATTTACAAAGAATCTATGTAAAATTGATATATGCTACATGGTGGCAAGTTACATCACTATCATTATACAATATTTGCTTTTAAAATATAGATCTCATTTACTTTTTATAGCGCCGGTAATGTGGAATCGGAATATCTATAGACATTTCATAAAACTCTTATATCTTGTGAAAATGTATTTCAAATATTGGGAATTGGATTTTTTTCTTGGGTAATTTAAATCTTACCTCTTCGGTATATTTGGGAACTTCGTCTTTATTTGTCTTCCTGTCTGTATCGTTTGTGCTAAGAGTTTATCTTAAAATCTACTACACATGTCAGCCTCGCTGTAATGATTGTAGACATCATTAAATTGACTGTGGATCTACTAAGAACTTTTCATCACGGCATTAATAATCATATTTTTACGCTGGTTGCAATACATGTGATCATAATATATTTCATTAGGATTACTCTATGCATAACATCAAATATTCCCCTTAGTCCCTTTGGTCATTAAGCACGACACATTTGTTTAAGTATTTACAAATATCAATACATAAGTACTTGAGAGATATCTGGTGATTTCTTTCTAGATATTGAAACTAAGGAGGGAATAAATTCATTGCAATAAATGTCGGTTAAAATGTAGGGAATCTGGATTATATGTTTGATAAATTATACAATGAGAAAATTACATTGGCCTGTTTTCAATTTTTATCGCATTAGGAAAAATCGAAATATCAGCTGTGATGATTGTTAATCTTATTAAGCTGCAATTATTTGAAGTCGATGAAATTCAGATATGTCTCGATATTACTGATTTAAAAAAGAAATTACTGAAGGATTTCTCAGTGAATAATTAGGACATTTATTATTTCATTGAACGAGTTGTAAATGCGTATATTTCTAATGTTTAGTTTTCGTTCATTTCTTTTTCTCACACCTAATACTATTTATTCAATCTACAGCATATAATTCTTTATGTTGTAATATATCTTCAAATTAGGCAATAACAATATATAAAAAAAGCATTTGTTATGGTAAGCTTTAACAATTATTTCATCGCATTGAAAAATATGAACAGTCAATTCATTTTACGTACGAAATTGAAGAAGTGCCTAATTACTAATTCTAATTTGCCAGATTATATAATATGATATACATAATCTACCAATAGAAATACATATGTTAATTCACAGGACAAAGTAATACATTTAAATATAGATTTGGTCAAAGGAAGAAGGTATATGTTCATCAACATCAAAATGAATACAATATGCCACATGAAAGGAAAACACATTCACCCAGTTCTCACAGAAATGATAATCTGAAAGCTTAATATGTTGCTGCTATATTGACAAAAAAAAAAAAAAGAAACATCCATTAATTATTTTTGCATGATTATCTGCGCTCTTAATACCTTTCTGCATTTCCTTAATTACTCTCGACAACAATTATACTAAAACATGCATAACATTAGTGTTATACTTTGATGCATATGCTTATACAACATTTTAAGAGTATTAAAATTACTATTTCGTGATTTAATATAGCTAAATATATAACCTTTCGTGCTTCTCTATATTTGATTATGTAGTTTCCATTATCGAACGTTTGCATTTTGAACTTAGGTAATTACGTCGTAAATCACTTTAATTCATCTTAAACTAAAGCAAATCAAAATACGTATCACACTTTAAATTTTGTCTTTTAATATTATATCTTTTATAAAACATATGCGAAAATTGATGAATATACAAATTCCATTTTTTACTTTATATTACATCAAATTCTATGCATATTTTAAAATCTGTATAACATATATTAATCATTAATAAATTAATAAACCATCTACTTATCAAACTTTAATTATGTTTATATTATTTTGTACATTGTGTTGTTTACTTTCATTAAGTCATTTCATTTTCATACACATTTGCATCATATTCTACCTTGCGTCTTTTCCTTGTTTCGTCTTCTTTTCTATTTGTTTCCTCTAATTTCTTTATTTACGGAATTAGAATTTTGCAGATCATGATTTAAACATATTCATTTTATGTAGCATAGTGTTTTATATTCTTCAATTGCAATTCATTTATTGTTACATATATACTACATTTCGCGTACTTAGACATACTAAAGTAATGTATACATATAATATCCAATAACCATATATTAATTGTATAATGTGGAATGCTTATGGTTTTCAAATATACGCATGCATTAAAGATAGAAATCCACTTAATCCTATTGATAGTAATACAATATAGTAAAAACGTTTCACTGGCAGTTGGAACAATTATAGAAACTTCATGTACCTTGCGCAATGTTATGAATGTCATATAGCAACATCGAACATTTTGTCACGCAAACATGATGGTTTTAGATTCATTTTAATAAATCAACTTGCAATTTTAACTACAATAATTTCCTTCCATGTTTGAACGAATAGAGCAACAGATATTTAATTTCGAGAATTTCTTCGGAATTATTAAGCTCTGAATTAATATCCTTTATTTTTAGGTTTTAGAATTTCGTTCATCCCGAGTCGATAAAATGCACCCAATTTTTATTTCAAATAAACTATTTTCATGTCAACAGAAGACATTCTGCCTTAATCTGTGACTGTCATATGTACTCACTATATTAAATCTTTTGGATCTAATTTCTGATTGACCGTAGGTATAAGGGAAATCAAAATATCATACTGTATAAATGTGTGTTGCTCGTAAAATGAGTCAGAATTAGGCATTTTGAAACCAATCTCGTACATCGAATTTACTTCACTTACACAATGTTTAACAGAGATTTACGAAGCAAAATATTTGAATATTTTTCGGATCTCTTCCGAACGTTATATTAATTGTTAAATTCCTTACGGAGTTTGGACACATTTGAGTCACATTTGAAATACATGCAATCCCAAAACGATCCATACGCTTATGCAATCTATAGCATATATCTTCAACATAATCCTTTTGAATATTTGTTTTCCGTAATCCACATTATTCCATGATAATTGTGCGCGCGTGTGCGAAAGAGAGCATTTATTCCTGCTGATATCCTACTTAATTTTGTCAAGAGTTGTAACGCAAATCATTTTTCCTGATTCCTTCGAGTGGAAATGTATTTTCAATTTGTTTTTGATTATTGCTTCACTCATACCATATTTTATTTTCAGTCATCTTATTTCCCTCCAAACCAAAAAGCATTCATATAATATTTAATACCGCTTTTTATTGATATATCTTTGTGTAATTTTACATTACATCTAACATTAACGTTTGCCTTCCAAAATACTTGCTGCTAGCATTCGTATAATTTTCAGTAACCAGATGGTGTCGCTCGTTATTATTGTTTTATACCTTCTTTTTTTGCTATTCATTTGTCTATTTCTCTAATGCTGCGGATGTATTTGTTCTTATGGAAAACATATATTTCCGTTTCTTATGCAGAATTTCACCATTGGGATCTATGAACATGTTCGTTACGTACAGTGATAATAGAGTTTTTAACATATATAAAATTCTTAAATATTATTACCAAATATCATGCTCTGTAAGAGATACACTGTAAAAATGGAAATAATATAAACAATGAAGCCTTGTGCCGTTCTTAGCTTAAATATTACTTAGCATTTTTGTTTCTATTTTGTAAAGCCATATATTCAAAATTTATATTGTACTAATTTCTAAACTATTATTATAATTTATTTATATGACATTTTCCAAGTGTAGGTAACATCAATACAATGAATATGAGAAAGAAATAATCAAATAATAAATTCATGAAAACCATACAGCACAGTTCAATAATTCCTTAAATTTATCCTTGCATCACACTAAGAATATAAAAATCTACGTGGGAGGCTGAAAGTTTGGAGCCAAACCTTCCATTAACATTTTATCTCAAGCGAATATATTAATACATATACTTATATGTGTGTGTGTGTGTTTGTGTGTTGTGTATGTGTGTGTGTGTGTGTGTGTGTGTGTGTGTGTGTGTGTGTGTGTGTGTCTGTGTGCGTGTATGACGTATGTAGATTAAGAGATACAATTTTATATAAAATAAGGAACTAAATGTCAGCAACTCGAAGATAAGCTTTTCTACATCTGGTTTCAAATAATGTCTATTATAATTAGAAGGAAACTTATGAACCTTAAATGATTGACATTCTGACATTTATAAATATATTCAACAAAAATGTCAAGAGAACCCGATTTCCACGCTGGCTGGATACTGGAAGTGACAATTTCATTTTTTTAGTTTTGATAACATGTTAATGCACTGCTAGTAGAAAGTCTTACCCAAAGCTCAATGCAGCAGAAAACTGGCGAACAGCAAGTAAACTGTACACTTTGAATATGCGCGCCACTTTTCTGCCGCGTAGTACTTTGGGCATGATTTTCACATAACACTGGGTTTTGAAATGACTGAAAGTCATAGACAACGAAAACAAAATCTATCTCGGATTAAAGAGTTTATAAATGGTCGTGTGTTAGTTGAGCAACTTCAAATGAAAAGCATTGGTCAATGGCACAATGCTTAGCCTCATTTCTACAATCGAAACTATTATTCCATTTCATTGATTCCAACCTTCTGAAAATTAGGTTACGCATGTTGTCTCGTCCATTCAAAAACGAATATTAAAAATATGTAGCAAAAAGGAGAAAAAAAGAAAATTAATTCAAATATATATAGCACATGGGCATACTTAGAAAATATTTGAAATAATATATTGCGTTGTATTTGAAATAATATGGAAACCACACGCACTCTGTTACCGATATGGCGTTAAATCTCATAAATCACTCGGTAAGCTATGCTATACTGATGCAACTTGATCATTATATGTTTGCTTTATATTGTGAGGAAGGCACAGGTAACTGATTGAACGTATATCGTATTATTATTATTTTCCTTACATCTACGCATAATGCATCAGATAAAAATGCGAAAATACATAACTAAACTGAGAGCATAACAATAGCAAATTATTTTAAATAATACTAGCTGTTTTTCCCTGTTTAACTCGGGCAGTGTGGTGGATTTGGTTAAAGGCTATTTCCTATGTATATTTTGAATAATAAAAAGAACTAAAAATGTAAGAACAATCTTTTAGTGTAGCAACCTATAACTTTCTGCTTACCTATTCGTAGCTTTCTTACTACTTTGTTTACTTTCTATAGATGTACACATACACACACATTCTCTTACATACACACGCACACACAAACACATATATACATGCATACTCAATGGTAGAAACACACATTTAACGATAGGTTGTTAGATATATCTAGATATCAATATCTGAAGAAACATATATATATATATATATATATATATATATATATATATATATATATATATATATATATATATATATATATATATATATATATATATATATATATATATATATATATATATATATATATATATTTATATATATGTTTGTGTGTGTCTGGGTAGAGTCGTTCTTGTTTAGTGCCTTAAAATTTAATACACTCACCGGTAAAATTCCATTTACATAATTCATCTTGATTAGACCACTTCGATAAGTTATTGATGAGCGATTAGAAGACGAAGTTTGCTTAAGCGACATACTGATATAATAATTCAGGGAAAATAACTTATAGGAAAATTAAGATAACAGTGAAGGTACCAGTGAAACTCCAAAGGATAGTGTGGGAGAAGAAAGAGATGAAGCAGCTTTAAGCTAAAACTATAAACAAACAAATAAACAAACAAATATAAAGATACAGATAATCACAGTACCAGCAGCGATGATAAATGAATAATTAAATAGAAACAGAATGAGATAATTCTATTAGGGAAAATGATTAGCAGAATTCACAGGAAAATGGCATTGGCATAGAAAATAAACACATGTGTAAATATTTTACGTAATAGATACAGATATAAATTTATGTCAGAGAAATACCGAAATGTAGAGAGATCAGTTATATCACAGTAATGAAGTGACGATCTGCATGACCAGAATTGATAAAGAAAGAAAAGCAGAATCGATATTCTACCACTTCTCCAATACCCTCGCCAAAACAAACAGGAGACCCTATGAATCTCACATTCTTTATTAACCAATATTGACACATTGTAATTGCGAATAAAACATATAGGTTCCATAAATAGTCTAGATATTTAAAAAATTATGGGAACTATTAAGAAAATATTAGCAGAATTGAAAAGATTTATAAAACATATTTCAGGTTATAAATAGTAGTAAATGCTAAATGAATTTATAGTATTATAATGAATTATATAAAGAATTATAAAGACCATAACTATGGATGATAAAGCAGATATAAAGATATCACCTAAGGCCAGAAGCTGACTGAATAAAATTATTGGAATATAAATTACAAAATTTTTGAATTCTATAAAATTATAGTCATCATTTTGTGTTGTGAGAACTAAGGGTATGGAAAAGTATATAATATATGATGGGATTTATGTATTAATAATATTAAGATATATTAGGCTACCTAAATATAATGCATGATTGTTATTATTAGTACTAACTGTATTATATAGTCAGTCCTTATGGCAAAGTCCCACACGATCTTGTAATTCTTATTTGTAATCACAGCCTCTGTTTCGTGTTCATAAATCTGTTTTGTTGTTTTGAAGCCATATACTGACATTCTCTTCATTTTATTTGGTTTCAAACTCATTAATTTACCTTTTCTATTCTTTAGTGAATTTTTCTCTCATTCCCCTTTCCCTTATCTTCTCTTATTGTAACACTCCTAGATATTTGTATCCCTCAATATTCCACATCATGATGCTTTCTGATTATTTCATACCATCAGATGCTATCTTACACTATCTTTTCAAGGTACTGCGTACCTATCTACTCCAAATTGCATTTCAATTTCTATACTAAACACTCTCACTGGTTAGATTAAAGATAAGAGGTCTGTCTAATTGTTTTTGTATGTACTGGTGTACTCTAATACTGGTTTTGATAAACTCATAGGCTTGTATGTTCTCAGTGTATTTGTCAGGGTTTCTTCTATTTGTCTCCGAGCGTCCTCAGATTCTCTAAGAGCCAGCTTACGGAAACAATGTCGTAGGCCTCCTTTGTATTGTATCCATCCAAGAGTTAACCTATTCCACCTTGTTCTTACCTCACTTACTATTCTGGTCTCTCTATGTAGCAGTTGCCCTTGATTTCGTCCTGCTTCCTACTTTGCCTCGCCGGCAGTGGATCCTCATTTTCCGGTAATTTATATACTTCATCTTTTATAATGACAGTTGATAGTTTTCAGAATAACGTTATGCATGTAGGATTATAGTTTCTTACTAGACCTCATTTTTCTTTCTCCTCCTGTTACAACACAATCCTTACTTTTGTCATCCAAGTTAGTGTTGTATTTTCTTTGCAGTCAGTAAAAAAAACAGTCGTATAAACCTGTGTATACTTAGGAGGATTTTGCGCCAGAATCCCTGGTCACCATCTTGGCCTGGAGCATCCCAATTTGTTTTGCTGCTTCATTTGTTGAACTTGCTTATCCGCAATTGTTATATTTTCTGATGTATCTCCATTTCTGTTTCTCTTTGCAATTCCTGTAACTAGTCAACTTTATATTATTTTGAACATCTTAGCTCCAAATTTCTACTTAGGATTTTCGTACTGATTCAGGATCTGCTTTATTATTTCACGGGTCTTCTTCTTCTTCTTCTTCTTCTTCTTCTTCTTCTTCTTCTTCTTCTTCTTCTTCTTCTTCTTCTTCTTCTTCTTCTTCTTCTTCTTCTTCTTCTTCTTCTTCTTCTTCTTCTTCCTCTTCTTCTTCTTCTTAAAGTTAAATATTTAAGTAAAAATGTACATACAACCGGTAAAAAAAAAACAAAGAGAACTTAACAAGGAAAAAACATCAATCACAGATCACAGAGAAATCCGACTGGTGAATTCAAGAGAGTTACTTTACTCAAAAATTAGAGCGGGGTAGTGGAGACAAGACAATCATAAAAAAGTAGGAACAAAAACGAATATATGGAGGAAAAATTATTATAAATTTACAAGTGATAGAAAAAAAAAAGGTATAACTTAACACAAAGGTGATGTACAGGAATTATATATTATAAAAAATGATAAGGTACTCAGATATCTGGATGGTCGTATATTTTTACCGATTTTTATTAATATGTCACATATTTTTATAAATTAGAGCTTGCGTCTGTTCTTGTAGATTATTTTATGATCATTATTATTAATATTATTATTATTATTATTATTATTATATATATATATATATATATATATATATATATATATATATATATATATATATATATATATATATATATATATATATACAGGTAAGTATATATTAATGTGTATAGCATGTGCATTTCATTATAGTTCATACAAAATAAATCTAGAGGTAATGTATTTACGACCCCCGACAAAGAACACAGGCGCATCTTACATATGCGCTAATGTAGTTGCATTATGAAATCAAAATATAAATTAGTAAAAGGCTTAAGCAATACTATTGATGTAAGATATTCAAGCACATTGCGTGCATCAAGGTATTTATAACAAAGGACAACTATTATGATGGTTGCTTTTCTGCTTTGGAGCTGATACTGCATTTTAGAGACGGTGAAAACCATTTACTCTAGGCATGAGAATAAAGAAAATGAACAGTTGGCTCCAATTATTTCACTATAATATTATAAGATATTCCTCTAAAATTTGGTTACAAGGAAGGTAGTTACGGAGAAGGGATTAAACAGATGACATCGATCTCTGTGTTCAACGGGTACATATTTTGCTAAACCCGACGTCCTAACCCTTCTGCCAGCCCTGCGTCGCATATTTCACTACAAAATATTGGAATTTAATGCATTTTATCTTTTGTGAAACATGAAACCCAGTTATTGCTGATAACAGCACTAGATATTTTAACCTACATACGTACGCACACACGCACACACATACGTGCGCACGCGCACACACATATATATTTACAAATAGTTAGTAATATGTAAACCCATACTCGTGTTCGGGTGTGTGATTGTGCGCACGTGTGCGTGCGCGTGTGCGTGTGAATACATACCTATTTAAAATTTTTAATTAAGCATCAGAGAATCCGAAGTATACAAGAAAGGAACAAGCGTTTCTTCTTTTTCTTTTATCACTTTACATTTCTCCTTGTTTTTTTTCTTAATAGCAATCACAGTACATCTATTCTATCATCTATCTCGTTCATGTCATTTACACATGTATACAGTGAGAGAGAGAGAGAGAGAGAGAGAGAAAGAGAGAGAGAGAGAGAGAGAGAGAGAGATAATAAAGACGTCATTCTCTCCTGCATCAAATGTTTTGCGAGGTGTGTGGATTTTGACTCAATAATCATCTTCAGCAATACCTAATTAAACATTTTCCTCTAATGTAATCAAACCTACATCTGTTATACATTAAAACCCTCCAGAACATCTATGGTCATTTCAATTAAAGAATCCATTTTGCGTAGACAATACATCGCATTGGTTTTATAATTATTTTCAAATATAAAATCATTCCGTAGGTGATTCTCAAACGCAGGAATTTCTTATTTCTTATATGCTTAAGCACTTCGTTACTCTATTATTGCTGTGTTTGTTGCGGTCTCAAACTGTCTGCCGTCTATGGTCTTCACAATGTATCACAATGTTTTTCTTTAAATTTCTTTTTTTATACTCATTTTCTCATCAACAAATGTTTATATCTATTTCCAGTTGAATAAATAAGTTTGTTTTCCATTGTATATTCCATAGATATGTGTTGTTTACTGGAAGTAAGTAGACTGCATGCCACGATTTGTTGAATTAATAATGCTTTGTAATTAGCTGATTACAATATGCGTAGTATATTACATTCAATTACTACGTATCTCTGTAACTAAAAATTACAACCAATTAAACCACAAATATTTATAAGTAATTAGTTAGGTGAGTAAATATTTATAATTATCATTTTCCATTTGCCTCTCTATTGTAAATGAGTCGCCATAAATATTATTTAAATTGGTCATAAATCAGGACAACACTAAAATATAAAATTCAATATATTAATGTCTTACTCTGTATTCATCCTTCCATCCTTCTTTCATTCTATTTCCATATTTCTCTATATATAAGTTTCTCATATTCATTCTGTTGTCAACCCTAATATTAGCGTTGGAATCGATTATGCCACTTGTCTGATTAATCGATGACACCAATATATATATATATATATATATATATATATATATATATATATATATATATATATATATATATATATATATATATATATATATATATATATATATATATATAGTGACTAAAAATATCAACAACACTACAACGTTTATAACTGAAGGACAATTAGTGCATTTGCTTGTGACTAAACAAGATTTATTTTCCCAGTGTGCTTAACTTGATTTTATCTGATTTTATCAGATTAGTCGCTGTGAATGAATGAAGGGATACATATTTAAAGATATGACACTTACTTCTCTCTCTCTCTCTCTCTCTCTCTCTCTCTCTCTCTCTCTCTCTCTCTCTCTCTCTCTCTCTCTCTCTCTCTTCTCTCTCTTTCTCTCTCTCTGTATATATATCAGATATTCCATTAAACAATGCAATCGTCTATGTGATTTTATAAAAAGTTCGTCATAAAACGGCTTTAACAAAAAATTAGATTATGATGTACACAAACTGTTCTTTACGTTCATTTATCATTAAATATATTAAGTGATAATATAACACATTTCATATTGATCGAGTCATATCTAACATGCAAGGTCTTTCTAAAGAGTGAAATTATAAATTTATCAAGATATGAATTATTTAAAGTAGTATCATGCACCGTTTTAGTTGATACTAAAGCGATAGTGAACCCATCTGTGGGTATCAGCTCAGTTTCCATGATTTATACTTTTTTATCATCTTTGTCGTCTCTGATATCTCAATCACCGGTTCACTTAGTTCATATATCGTCCCCAAAATCAGTGCTTCCCTATAAAAGGAGAATGAAATAATTTCTTATCACACGGTAATCTATTTACTTCAACCGAATCCGACCCCCAGAAATGTAACCGAACATTCAATCCAATGCCACACGTCGCTGTTGGACGGCATATGCTTGTCTCTCCAGGTACCAAGTTGCAAGCCTACTGAATCTTCCGTGTTAATTTTTACTTCTGTCACCGTTTCATATTGTTTTAGTGTGTCACCAGTTAAGTCTATGTGCTTGTGGATCGACAATATGACGGTGACATCATCGGCAGAAGCGGATAAGTTTCTATTACATCCTGAATCAAGTTGGACGCCACTAACTGCCGCCAGCTTCCGCAGCAGTTGCTCAAAAGTTAGTGCATACAGAAGGGAGGAGAGAGGGCACATTTGGCGGACTGAGTGCAAGATGATGAAAGGTTCGCACAGTACATCATCACTGGAACTACCGAGCTGATGTTGTTGTAAATGCTGTGATCCAACTACGGAAAACCACCTCGAAACCGGCAACCGCGAGAGCAGCCGTTAA
>NC_142937.1:10270541-10293041 GCF_046866305.1 Octopus bimaculoides | reverse complement strand
GTTTCTCGTCTTTATCTGAAAGCTTGTATTCGAATAAAAATCTTCTGCAAGAATTTTTTTGTGGACTCGTATACAAATACGAATTTTTTGTTAAATTTTTTTTAAATTTCTCCTCACTTTTTCAACAAAACTTATCGTGAAAAGACAAATATTTAAGAGAATAACAGAGACGCATTGGCTCCTTTGACAACGACAATTCAATTATATATGTATCTGATTTGAATAATATTAACTTCTGTTTTTAAACGTGCGATCTGTACTTTCAGTTGTACTATAAGTAAAATGTAAGAGGACGTTCTTCGTCAGTCGAATAAATTGTGGTTTGTGCTCTTTTCTTGTACTTCCTATACATCGATCTGTTTTTATATATGTATATGTGTGTGTATAATTATAAATGTATAAACACACACACACATATACATATACATATACATATTGTGTGGTAAGGAGCTTGCTTTCCAACCACATAGTTCGGAGCCAGTCCTAGTGTGTGGCAACTTAGGCAAATATCTCCTACTAAAGCATCGGGCCGACCAAAGACTTGTAAGTTGATTTGATAGGCGGAAACTGAAAGAAGCTTGTCGTATATATGTATATATATATATGTATATGTGCTATTGTGTCTGATAATCAGTACAGGTGTGCTTAGGTCCACCTAACTTAACAGTTCACTAAAATAGAATATGTACTAAGGTCGATACATTGGACTATAAATTCTTGAAGTCGGTGCTCCGGCATGGCCGAGGTCTAATGACATATATGTATAGATATACATTTATATATGTGTGCGCGTGTGGGGTGGGTAAGTGTGGTTAAGCTAAAGAAAACAAGTGTATTTCACTACAGAAGAAAATCCTTTAACTCTAAAAATCTGATTGAATTTCGTTTAGTTTGGAGCATCTGTTTTCCCTTCTGAATGAATAACAGCAATACAAGCGGAAGGTATTAGAGAAAATAAAAATTACTATAGATCAGAGATTTACTTTCATAGTAATCTCTAATTTGATTGATCAGCGAAATCTGAAAGAATTAGCGCAAAGAGAATTTTAACATGCGGATCGGTGGTGCTTTGCAGGAAAATGTATAGATCAGCCTTTTCAATAGTTCGATTAAACGAAGAAATTATGTGAGTGACAGGCGCCACTCACCATGCACAAATTTCTGCCTACCAGAAACTATGATCTACTTCTCATTCCCGCTTGGATTTGTCTCGTAAATAGTATACTTTATGAATCCATACATTTTAAAATGAAATTATTATCATGCGGAATATATCTTTCATTAGTAACGGTATCAATCAATAATATGTAGGATGCATTCTTTTAAAAAACGTTTTCTTTATTTTATCACTTACCTAGCAGACAACCAGAGCAAATACACAAATGCGATCGCACGCACACACTTAACAAGTAAATATTTTAGTTTTAGCATTAAATATCCAGTTAAGGGGTATGGCGTAGTTAAGGGTTTTATACGATTATTTCGAACCTAATGCTTACACGATATATTATTTTTAGGAAAACTGCAAAATAGTAGAAAAAGTTAACATCACCAACATTTTAATTTACAAGTGAATCGTCCGTAAATAAAGCTTGGCAAAAAAAATGATATAATGCACGAATGGAAAAATATGCCAGCTTTTAAGAAAGAGAGCGCCCTGTGAATTTAGATTTAAACACTGTTTCCGTATACATGTATACACACAGCCTCACATCGGAAGACTTTTATATGCTATTATTGATATCCTCCTAACTCTTTAATAATCGCTTTTTCTTCTTTTAATACGTTGATGTATGTCGTATCAAATTTTTATTGAAGTCAACTCACATCACTGATTTTTTGAGGCTTCATACTAAAATAGTAAATGACGTGTTAGAGTCTCTAAACAGTGCTTTACCAGTTCAAATATATTTGAGACATATTCGATCTAGTAGGAAGCCCGTTCACTGCACTTTGTCATGGAGAAAAAGTGTTGCTGTACAAGAAAACGTGTAAAACTGACCCGGTGCGTTTGCACCTTTTGCTCTATGGGATTTTTTTATCACCATGAAAAAAAGCAGTGTTAACATAATGTCTCAGACATATCTGGAAAGGTAACAATTTTATAAAAACATAATAATTCTTATCCTTATGGCATCCAGCAGGAATCTGGTCTTGAATAAAATGTGACATTAATACATTTATTGTGAATATAGTGGAGTTGCAGAGCTTAGGCGAAATAAGGTTTCTTGGTGAACAATAAGTCTTTTAAGTTGTATTTGCATTCATATGCAGTCCTGAAAATATCGATGTGTTCAAAAATTCCTTTCGATAGTCAATAAATTATTTTTCGTAACAATAAGCATTAAATTGCTTTTAAATATTAATTTGTCTTGAAATAATTTGAAACACGTTCTGATTGCCAGCGGGACTCTTCACCTTTTCGGTGTTAAGTTTTTCTGAATTAATATTGTAGTAAACTAATAATGGGAAATATAATACGTCGAACGCATAATCCATACCGACCTCTCTACGTACATATTCATAAATATGGTATATGTGTTCATAAATAATTGAGATATACACATATCGGTATATAAATAAGAGTAAATTTTAGTGCGTATATGCATGATTTTTATTGTAATTGTCGGCGTGTCTAGTGTCAAGTATAAATGCCATCATGTTACATGTGGATATAAGAAAAAAATCTAAATTTAATCTAGCAATTTACAAATGTATTTTACAGGCATGAGCAAATGATTGATAAAGAACGACTCAAACGGTTAATATGTTCCCTTTTGTAATTCAAGCATTCCATATGGAATCATTCTTTGTTGTAATCCAGAGACAAAATTAATTATACGTATTCTTTTAGCAACAACCTTGTAATAAATATTAACTCACACTGACAATCATCCCTCAACTCCCGTACTCGCTGAAATAAATATACAACAATTAAACATTGTGTAATAATCATTTATCATGATCACACTAATATCTTACAATTCACGGCAAAGTACTCTTCCATATACAGAGGGAAGACTAAGCACGTATATCGCGTTTCTATAGCCTACGGATCCAAAGCGTTCGTTTCCCCCATGTAATGAGAGCGTTTATTCATGGGTGAGATGTAGATTTACAGAAAAACTATATAAGATCGATTAATTCTGAGAAACAAAGAAATTATAATACTTACTACGTGCATGATGGTTTGTCTGTGTTCTATTGATATATATTTGTAATCCATGATCCGTTTTCTCAGTAACATAGATAGATAAGTAGATAGATAGATAGATAGATAGATAGATAGATAGATAGATAGATAGATAGATACAAATATATGTATGTATTTGTCTCGCTTTTACGTCTTAGTATTAGTGCAGAAACAGTAACATATTACCTCATATCTGCTGTGTCTGAGTTAATTCCAGACACAAATGAACAGTGACACGAAGGAAAGGGATGTCAACAAGTTAGCAGTATCCATGCGTCGGTTGTTGTGTAAAATAGCACCGTACCCATCTGTTAAATAGCACCGTACCCATCTGTTAAATAGCACCGTACCCATCTGTTAAATAGCACCGTACCCATCTGTTAAATAGCACTGTTGTTGAGTCTCTCTTCCACAACGTTTTGTCTAGGAGTTTACTCTCTGAAACTTTCTTTTGTAAGAGCAGACACAAAATTTGCACGGCGCAGCATGGTCAAATTATTATAATGTGCCTTTTTAATGTAGTAAGCTGATAGAATTTTTAGCACGCCAGTGAAAATGTTTGATGCCATGTAGTCCGTCTTTACGTTCTAAGTTCAATTGCTGCCGACGTCAACTTTACCTCTCATTCTTTCGGAGTCGATAAATTATGTATTAGCTGACTAAACCTCACCCCACAAAACTGTCAGGCATTGTGCCTATAGAAGAAAGGCGGAGAGGATTATGTTGGGCGTGGTCTGTGCAGCGCAGTTCCACTGTCCTGTCCTTCAAAATGAAGAAACAAGTATCACAAACTCAGTAGCCATCAGAGTTCATGATTAGTAATATATGCCATTTTTTAGAAGATCAGCTAGAGATCTGGTGTTAACCGGAGTTATTGAAGCTATATGAATGAACTTGTAGGGATAATTTCTTGACATGTTAATCTACTCTTAGTCATGACCACGACCATTGGTACTACACTCGGTCGAAGCATATCTGGGAACATTAGTAGGTGCACTGTGATTCGTCACAATTCCGATTTCTCGAAATCCGGGAAACAGGACTCACTATCGGATGCAAATTTTAGTCTGACCAAAGATATGTTTATAGAGAGGTTGAGTTGATGCAAAAATGTTGGTAAATTTCTGATTTCGACTCCTCGACTGTGTGGCTCAGCAAGACACTTTATTTCACGTTCCTTCAATCCAGTCAGATCGCAACAATGTGTAATCCAAAGACGGCTTTCTGTCCAAGGTGGGTTGCTTGTAAACGCTACATGGTCGGGTAAGCCATCGCTATGAGCCTAGGTTTCGGGAAGAAATTTTGATCTTTTTATACATGTGTGTGTGCGTGTATGTGTATCTATATAAATATATATGCATATATACTCACACACATATACATACATACATATATATTAAATATATATATATATATATATATATAATTATATATATATATATATATATATATATATATATATATATACACACATACATACATACACACACACACACAAATATATATATATATATATAAATATATATATATATATATATATATATATATATATATATATATATATATATATATATGCATATTTCTCTCAAATTATCTATCATTTTCCCTCTAAAATTTCTCTTCGATAATATATTGAAATGTTGTCTAGCGTTAGGGATACAACTCGAAGTAATGTTCAAGTGCATACTATCATACCATCAAGCGTTGAATGAATTTGTTTTCTATTGGGAAACGTACAGATCATTATAGAGAGACGCCGCAATAACTGGAAAATTATAAATAAAGTGCATTAACAAATATTATATCTCCAGAAATATTCTTCGGTTGTTAAAATGTGCATTGAGATTTTTCTTGAAGAATTACTAACAAACCGTAACAATAGTATATTTCGCATAAATGACATAGTATGATGTATACGCTTGTGTGCCCATGTTGTTGTGCTTGTATGTGTGCGCGTATACGTGAGTGTGTGTGCGTGTGCGTGAGCGTGTTTTTATGTATTCACACATGTATATATATATATATATGAACATTACACACACACACACACACACACACATATATATATATATATATATATATATATATTTATTTATACGTATGTATATGTATATATATATAATTTTTACATTTATCCGTGTGTATATATAGGTTCACATGCAGGCACACACACGCTCACACACACACGCTCACACACACACGCTCACAAATATATATATATATATATATATATATATATATATATATATATGTATGTATGTATATGTATGCATACATACATACATACATACATACTACTATATATGTGTATACATTTTCTGTAATGCGTATGTGGAGTGAAACATTTTTTCTTTATTGTTTAATCGCATTTTCTGTGAGATCTTTGATTTAATGCCGAGATTACACGCGCATTCATACAGTTCTAATATATTGTATTTTGTGCTTTGAAATAGACTTTGATTTTCTGTTGAACCTTTTAACTACAACGCCCACAAAAAAAAAAAAAAGTAGACCAACATAACATCGAATGTCCAGGATCACAGAAGTTTTATATTTGAAATGTTCTTCTCTTCTCTTCATTATACCTTCACAATGTAAACATTTTAACATGTAGCCATAATGTCTAGCTTAACATTGTTTAACACTGTGATGATTTTTATTGGTTATTTTTGGTCATATGAACCCTGAGTTTCTTTGTTGAGTGGAATATATATGGGGCTCTGTAATGATATTAATACAGTGTTCTAAAGTCGAAAAGTCAAATATTGTAAACAAACTGAAAAAAATTACCATCCTTGTTTTCATATACGTGTTTTGTTTGTGTTATTAATTTTAGATTTAACCTCCTTTCTAATTGGATTCTTTCAGCTCTATATTTTAATCGTCAGACCTGCTCATTTTCAAATCAATCAATTCCTACAAATTTCCTTGATAATTAACTTAAAACGAACAGCTAATCTATTTTATGGCAGTATAACAAATATTTATCATACATACACCAATATACATAGTCATATATGTATGTGTATGTATATATACAAGTTTTTACATTTATACATATGTGTATATATAGGTACACATACACATACACACATACAGACGTATACACATATAAACTTATATATATATATATATATATATATATATATATATATATATGTGTGTGTGTGTGTGTGCGTGTGTGTATGCGTGTGTGTGTGTATGTATGTATATGTCCATCTATATATATATATACATACGTCTGTTTGGGTGTATGTATTTTTGTACGTTACTGTGTATGCATATAAGTATATACTAATATGATTTCATCATTGTAATGTTAAATATGATGCTTCTAGCCTCGAGAATATTTTCTAGATTTCAACTTTTGTGAATTCTATATCTCTTTGACATTCCTCTGTTATGCTTTTCAGAAAACACGAACAAGTATTTTGTCGAACCTCCTCTTTGTTATTGGCGACGAATTTTAGCAGAAAACTAAATAGAATTTCATGCTGTTAATGGGGATCTGTTAGTAGTATTTACACCAAAAAGAACAGAAAAAAAGAATATTGATTACAATGTGTATGCAATATCATACAAAGTTATTGATCACAACATTTATCGCAATACTGTGGAGGGAAGAAGAAACCTCTTTTAGCACTAGTATTCCAAACTGTTGCCATTACATTATATTATAGAATAATAATTATAATTTCTACATTCAAGTAAAAGAAAATTAAGATAAAATGATATATAGCAGCAACAAGTTTTTAACCACATTAAATACAAGAAAATATTTTAGACCTGTGCCTGAAAGACATAATGTTTTACTATTCCACTGGATGTTGTCCATTTGTCTTTATCCAATCGAATCGACGAATGCCTCGTGAGAGAAATATAAAATAGTTGAAGATTGTAGATAGACGTGTGGTGGAAACAAAAGATTAATTTTATCCGAGTTTACGTATATGTGTCGCATAAAGTGTTGTAGTGGGTTCATCATTTTTGTACTGAATACGTATTGCGTTAGCTAATGTGGGAGAGTGAGGAACACGAAAGTAAATGGAAAATGGAAGACATCCATCAGTTATATCTTTAGCGGTGTGCATACACTACCTGCAAACCTTCTATTAATGCCCTAACAGACAACAGCAATCGGTTCTGCGTTTTATGTGTGTCTGTGACAGACCTACAGAAAATGAGTTAGAAGGATTTGTGACATCGAAAAAAATATCGCTGTTTCCCGTTCACTCAGAAATGCAAAATACATGTTTCAGTTAATTTATTGCATGTTATACGCTCGAAAATATTCAATACATTCTAAAACCTATGGATAGAAATTAGATAGATATTTTTATAGAAATTAGAAATATTTTTATCTTCAAATGTTTTACTATTTCAAGCTTGTCTATTTAGCTCAGGCAATTACTAATCAGTGATTTAGTATAATTACTAATCACTCACTTATATTCCGCGACGATTGGATTTCCTATAAACAGAAGCTGTCAAATTCCTTAAAGATGATCCCTATACTTTGATAAAACAATTAGCAAACAATATATGAGTCAGTGCGTTTTAGAATATGTTCTGCATATTTTAAATTTGAAGATAAATTGTGTCTTAAAACGAAAGGTTTTCATGTGACATTCTACATATTATTCTTAAGACTTCACTAAACTTCTATTATGTAGCTTATTACTACATTAGTCCCTGTAGTATGTAAGTGAAATGATTTTTTGGGAAATGAGCGTAAATTTGTGCTCATTTTGTTATGATTATATCTTCTCACAATCAAAACTATGGTGGATGACTTGAATCCCACCCTCCAATTTATTTCACCATCAAAATATAAATATATAGGCGTCTGTATATGTCTGTTAGTCTTAAGGGTGCTTGTGTGTGTGTGCGTCTGTATGTCCGTATATATGCATGCATATTTGTATGCGTGTATGTCTGCATTTATATATATATATATATGTGTGTGTCTGTATGTGTGTGTGCGTGTGTGTGTGTGTGTGTGCGCGCGCATGTGCGTGAGTGTCATTTTCGAAGACGTTCTTCGGAAACTACATCCACATGCGTGTGCGAATCGAAATATTTCACTGCGGATGTTTTTCTGCTTGCATAATATCTAAACGACGTGATTGATATTCACAAGAATGAAGTGCCATCTGTCTTTTTAATTGCATTTGTTAAGGCTGTAAGACTGAAGCAGCAAAATTAGTGAAACGCCTCACATGCTTCTGTATCGTTCACTCTTCTAAACGGAAATTAAAAGAACTTAAAATGCCTGAAATATATGTGTGAAATATGAAGCTTCAATTTTAAAAATAGCTATGGGATTATTAGTTGATAATACCATATTATCTGGAAAATCATATTAGCTGGAAGAAACTTTAGCATACCTGGCAAAAGGATTAGCGGCATTTTGTCCGTCTATACGTTCTGAGTTCGAATTCCGCCTACGCCGACTTGATCGAGCAGCAAATGATGTTTGGGTTTGTGTTTCATAATATTAATTGTTATAATCTTCATTATGTTTCAATTCGTTATTCATAAATATTTCGTTATATGCAAAATGATGAACACGTTTAAGTTGAATGACGATTCAAAAATTTATTCTTTAAATGACATAAACAAATGTACATTTCCTTTCTTTTCTTTTGTAAAATATTTGACTTGGAACGAAGAAAACCGCATAGAAAAAATACAACTAACTATACTAACATGTTTGCTTTAATTATATTTACAAGCAGAAACACAAATGCACTTACACATACATAGATAGATTCACATACATATGTACGTTCACAAATACACACGTAGAGGTAGGGATGAGGGCTAATGTTGAAAAGACGGAAACATTGTTCGTCTCCGGGACGTCTTCTCAGTGCACACTACATGTTAGTAGAACATCTCAGTATATCAGGCTCGTATTTACGGGTGATAAAAGACAGGTGACTGAAACGGTTGCTAGAATTGTAGCTGCTGTCACATTAATGCGCGCGTTCCAGCATTCGTTCTTTACTAGAGGAGAAGTTGATGAAAAAAGCCAAATGCACTTTCTTCAGTTCGGCTTTTGTGTCTAGCCTCCATTATGAGTATGAACATCCAGTATTGATTGAACGGGTACGTTCACGCATGCAAGCGGCTGAATTGGATTTTCTCCAGAGGATATCTTGCTTAAAGTTACTCAACAGGGTGCTTATATGGTGTTCAGGAGGTCTCCTCAGGTCGAGCTGGTATTCGTGTTAAGAGGTCACTGATCTTCTACTACGAAAATTAGATTACAAAGTCACAGAGAAGAATCACAGCACAAAGGCCTACTCTAGTCCAAAAAGGTGACGATTGTTTAATATCCATTTATACATTATATCGATACGTCACAGTTGGATATCCATCTGGAAAATCTAATGACGGTTGCTTCTGGCCCAATAATGTATGTGCCTGAGGTTTCAAAAAAATCGACCTTCTCTAGAATACCTATCAGAAAAGGTGGATGCATACACTCGCACATTCACCCATGGAGATATATGGGCAAAGAAACTGGATTCGAAAATCGATTAAGTTTGTTCATCGTACTTCAGTCTGCGGAGAAACGGCTAAAACTTGCCCTGTTTATAATTATACCATAAGTTACATATTTACTATACCATACTTTGATACTGTGTGGAGTAAGATCACCCGTTGACAGGCCGCTGTTATTTATAAGTGTTAAACACTTTCGGTATGCAAATTAGGGATTCCTTCATAGAGTAAGTGCTGCATTTGTTGAGAATATAAGCAGTTTGGATACTTATCGTCTGGAGGCTTTTAGTATGATGTGGACGCCTCTGATGGGAACGCAGTAAGGTTCTACAATCGATTAAGGTTGTTTATCCTTTATTTAGACTGCCGAGGAAATAGCTAAAATTTGCACTGTTTATAATTATACCATATGTTACATATGTATATATATATACCATAAGTTAGATATTTATATATATTATTTTCTTAAAAGAAAATGGACAACAAAACCAAGGCAGGACGAGGTTTTCAAGTCATTTAGAATATTTAATTAGAATAAGGTGAATCAAAAATAGAGTAGAAGTAATTAATATCTTACAGATCTTTCTGGGATATCCCAAGTGATGTGTCAACATCTCCATGCACTGTGTATTCCGTCATAAGACACAGGCGTGTATGCTGGAAAGTTCCAGGCAGAGAATTCAGCGTGTATAAAAAGAATAAAACAGTAGATAGAAGAATAAAGACAAGAGAATAAAGTTCACAGCTCATCTTGTTCTAGATGTTATGAACGTCATTCCGTAATTCCGTGTAGGGATAGTCCCTTTAGTATAATCTCAGGTAAATCCAGGTATTGCTGGGGGAAACGGCAGCTGAAACAGTTGTCATGCTTCAAAGAGTTCACAAGGATGCTGCCATAAGGATAACACAAGTTTACGACCGCTTTTCACGCTTCATAAACGGTCCTTTGTCACTTGAAGACAAACATCATTCAGGAAGACCGTTGACATCCAGAATGAATGAGAAAGTCACGTAAATTCATGAACTGATCTTAGAGAGCCGCCACCGAACAATTGATGAATTTGTGGATGTGACTGGTGTGTCTTGGAGCTCCTGCCAATGAATCTTGAGCGAGGAATTTCCAATGAAAAGAGTTGCAGCAAAATTTGTGCCTTGCTTGCTCACGGAAGATCAAAAGTAGAAACGACTGAATCTGTGTCATGAGCTGAAAGATGAGTTGGGAGGTGATCCGGCATTGTTCTCCAAGGTCATCACTGTTGACAAAAGCTGACTCTAAAGATGTTAAAGAGGTGAAGAAAACGACGATGGAGGCGTTAAAAGCATCACTTCGCAAGAGTTCCAGCACTGACTCCAACAGTGGAAAACGCCTCTTGACAAATTCAATGCTTCAAATTGAGAATACTTTGAAGGCGATAAAAGTGTAAACATATAAAACTAAGTGAAGCACAGGATATTGCGAACTTCCAGCTTCTTTTGGGTACCCCCTTGTATATACAATAGCAGAAAACGAAAGACAAAATTCTGGCAAGGCTTGTCATGGACATTTAATTTAGCTATATAATAAAAATGCATACTAATTTTGACCACTCGGAACGCTCTCCTATTATTTGGAGTCACCCAGACAAAAACCCCTCGTATCCTTTATATATATATATATATATATATATATATATATATATACATATGTATATAATACGATATTTTCGATAAGGTGGCAAATATATAAAATTGGTAGCAAACACAACGATTCGAAAGGCAAACAAATACAAATTGTGTTATTTTAAAGATGATATTGCGTTGCTAAATATGATTTTGAGGCGAATTGCGATGAGATCGATGGTGATGATGTAGTATGGTTATTCTGCTTCCATTTAAGAAGCTCAGTTATTCCCTGCTCAGCAATTATAACTGCATTTTAACTATATATATATATATATATATATATTTACACACATATATATATATATATATATATATATATATATATATATATATATATATATATATATATATATATAATGTAATATAATATAGGATAAAATTTTATATAAGAATTTATGAAGTAGTCAGCGTGAAAAACCCCATAAGGAAAATAAACACATCGTACCAGCAGCAGCAGCAGCAGCAGCAGTAGTGGTAGTAGTAGTAGTAGTAGTATATTAGGGAACGTAGACATTGCTTATGTTTTCGTGTATTGCTATTAGTGCTCTTGGCCATATCGTTAATGTACTTGTCGCAAAGCAATTCCATTTTGATTTTAATGTTTGTTTCATATTTTATTTTAGCTATGGAAGATTTTATTTCAAGACACGAAATTAATAAAGAACTCGCCAATTGCATACTGCTGGCTTTGCCGTCAGCAAAAAATGTATGTCTCTCCGTAGTTTCTATTTAAATGAGAGAGAACTATATTTCAGAAATAGAAATGTTTTAGATCCATTTCTTACACTTTCACCTAGAACCCGAAGTCACGCGTAAAATATTACTTACAGATTTTTGCCGTTGATGTTTGAAGATTGTTTCATATTGTAAATGTACATAACTGAAAGAAAATCTCAATTACTAGATCTTCCTGCTAATGCTTCGTTAAAATAAACATATTTCAAAATAACTTTTATATGTTCAATATGTGATGAAGTGAAACAAGTTATCACCATCAAAAGTAAAGAGAAAATATAATATTTTTCATTGATAGTATCATTCGTGTTTTTTAGTTTATTTGCATGCATATTTATGCCACGATGTACGCATGTATGTATCGAAATACCGGAATATAATGACATGTATAGGTGTGCGTGCATGTGTGTATGTGCATGTGTGTATGTGCATGTGTGTATGTGCATGTGTGTATGTGCATGTGTGTATGTGCATGTGTGTATGTACGTGCATGTGTGTGTGTGTGTGTGTGTGTGATATTTTCATATCTTGACAGGATTTGTTCATTTGCTGAATTAAATATCGATGAAGGAATGTGTTTTCATTATCCTCATAAACATACCAGTAGTCATCAGAATTACTGTCATTGCAATATCCGTTATCATTATTATTATTATTGTTTTCACATCCTTATCAATTACTATTGTTATTCTCCTTTCTGAAGATCATTTATGTTTCTTCTTTTCTATTTCCTGGGGATAAAAAATTTAAGCGAAACGCTTTGACCAACGCTTTGTAATGTATTAGGAAATATGTTATTCATTATATACAGTCATAGATAATACAATTGTCCCCATCCTGTTTATATTCATCTTTCATAGACCTGATATAAATGTTTCAAGAAAAGCAATCAGACTTTCGATTAAATATTGATACTAATTTTCAGTATTCTATATAGCGTGGAGGATATCTGAACATTGTAAATCCTGTCTTATGGGACTATTAATATTGTTGGAAAATAGAAGCACAATTCCTTTGGTGGTTTGCAGATGTTCAAATATTTTCAGTTCTTTTTTATTGAGTCTCAATTTTTTCTCTCGTCAAAACACATATCACTTTACCGCCCTTTCTTTATATTCTTTTCATAATGATTTCTTTCTCCTGCAACTGTCTCCTTTTTCAATCACATACTTTATATATATATTTCTTAACTACTCAGTTATTCCCTGCTCAGCAATTATAACTGCATTTTAACTATATATATATATATATATATAATATAATATAGGATAACATTTTATATACGAATTTATGAAGTAGTCAGCGTGAAAAAAAACCATAAGGAAAATAAACTAATCGTTTTTTTTCCCATAAATATATAATTTATATAAGGGCATTAACTATATAGTAATGCCTCACGCTTAGAGGGACTAAAAAAGTCAAAAAACTACCAAAAAATAAGCAACATATTTACCGAAAGCGAGGGAATGCAACTTTCAAAAATTAATCTCCTAAAAACATTTAACTTAACGGCAAACCATTGGTTTCTCAATTAATACAGCAAAAACTGTGAAGTAAGCTGCATCTTTTGTTCATCAGTACACGTATGGTCGAGACACATAAAAAAATAAACAAAAATCAACTTACCACGATGTACCCAACAATAGTACGATGACTTCTGTTCATCCTTATATATCCGTGAAAGAGGTTAGAATTTATCCGCTTGCATCTCAGTAACACGTGCATATACAGAATAATATTCAGCACTGAATATATTCTAATTATTTATAATATAATATAGGATAAAATCTTTATAAGAATTTATGAAGTAGTCAGCGTGAAAAAAACACATAAGGAAAAAAAAAAACTCATCGTTTTATTCCCATAAATATATAATATATAATAAGGGCATTAACTATATAGTAATGTCTCACGCTTAGAGGGACTAAAACAGTCAAAAACTACCAAAAAATAAGCAACATATTTACCGAAAGCGAGGGAATGCAACGTTCAAAGATTAATCTCCTAAAAACATTTAACTTAACAGTATGTTGATTTTTGTTTATTGTTTATGTGTCTCGACGATACGTGTACTGATGAACAAAAGATGCAGCTTACTTCACAGTTTTTGCTGTATTAATTGAGAAACCTGTGGTTTGCCGTTAAGTTAAATGTTTTTAGGAGATTAATTTTTGAAAGTTGCATTCCCTCGCTTTCGGTAAATATGTTGCTTATTTTTTGGTAGTTTTTGACTTGTTTAGTCCCTCTAAGCGTGAGGCGTTACTATATAGTTAAAGCCCTTATATAAATTATATATTCATGGGAAAGAAACGATGAGTTTTTTTCGTTATGGGGTTTTTTCACGCTGACTACTTCATAAATTCTTATAAAGATTTTATCCTATATTATATTATAAATAGTTAGAATATATTCAGTGCTGAATATTATTCTGTATAAGGACGTGTTACTGAGATGCAACCGGATAAATTTTAACCTCTTTCACGGATATATAATGATGAACAGAAGTCATCGTACTATTGTTGGGTACATCGTGGTATGTTGATTTTTGTTTATTTTTTATGTGTCTCGACCATACGTGTACTGATGAACAAAAGATGCAGCTTACTTCACAGTTTTTGCTGTATTAATTGAGAAACCAGTGGTTTGCCATTAAGTTAAATGTTTTTAGGAGATTAATTCTTGAAAGTTGCATTCCCTCGCTTTCGGTAAATATGTTGCTTATTTTTTGGTAGTTTTTGACTTTTTTAGTCCCTCTAAGCGTGAGGCATTACTATATAGTTAATGCTCTTCTCTCTCTCTCTCTCTCTCTCTCTCTCTCTCTCTCTCTCTATATATATATATATATATATATATATATATATATATATATATATATATATATATTGTAACGTATTTAGTTTCCCACTTATTATATACCCACCTTTAATCATTTTGCTACTTTTCCACAACCGTTACCTACTTCAATGTTTTGTCTCACGACACAGTCTATCCACTGGTCAGCCCTTTTTCCCGTGCCCACGCATCCTCCAAAGTTTTAACAAATTCCTATCTCCCTCAACATCCCAGCTAGCCAACTGCGTCCCACCCACCGCTCACACTCCCTATGCTTATACTTTTACAGAGTAAACTGCTTCCATAGAACTTCAATTCCACCTGATCCCTATCTGTTTCTCGTCGGTCCTATTCAGCAAAATTCCCTGCGTTTTATTTTCTGAAGAAAGCTGTATATAAAACATCAAAACCCGCTTTTCTCTTTCTGCTTTCTCTTCGAGAGCAAAACTAATAGCATCTTTATCAAAACATTTTCCCTATATATATAGACAAGGTGCAGTGAATCAACTTTCATCTAAGTTCCATAAAAATGAAAATAACACTGACATCTAATTTTTACAGATATATTTACCAAAATTACAGAAAATTATCTTAAAATACTAAAGAGTAAATTTATTTAAGATCACTATTGGGTTCAATCGCGGCCTCCATACGACTTCGGAATCTCTTCTGGGCGGTCGCCTTGTTTAAGTTAGTGAATGCTGACATAATCCTTCCTTCAGTTCATCTTGGTGCCAAAATGAGTTTTGTTGGTCTCTCGCTCACGATTTGCAATTTCGAAGTATGTTATACCTCTTGTAACGCATTCACATTCTCATCAATAATATGTGGCCCGTGCTCCTTTAAACGATAGTGTATTTGTGTCATTTTTTGCTTATATACCTCTCGACAATAAAATCCTCATCTTTTTGTCAGATGTGTGATATCTGACTTCCAATTCTAGAAAAGCGAGGGACGGTGTGTGTAACTCCTTTTTGAGACATACATTTGACAGTGTATTCGCTTGAGAGTCTTGATGTGAAAATCCTTGTTATATTCTTTATATCATCTCCTTCACCCAGAATCAAATGTCACAGTGTCTCTGACATTTCAATAATTGGGATCTTTTTATGCATGTTTTTCTTCTTTGTAGGGACTTCAAACATATCCTGACGTTAATGATTGAATTTATCTCTCTTGCCTCAAGTTCTATAGCCATGTTCTTCTTGGAAGTTAGTTGCTTGTTAAAACAGATTCATGAAACGAATTTGTGCATGTGATATATGTAAATGTATTACTCGGTTACGTTTGAACCTATTCATCCTTGCAGCTTACCAATTTACTTTATCACAGCGCATTTCTCTACTTCACATATGTTTTTAAAGTCGGAACCCTCTTCCTTTTACATGCGTGTATGATTGTTCATTTGATGTAACTATGGAATATCGATATTGAATGCTTCATTAATTCTAGGCTTTTCCCTTCATTTATTTTCAATTTTATATTTTCGTAACTTCTATATCTTTCAAGTTTCGCAGGATAACTGAGAGTCCAATTTCGTTAAGTCTTACTGTGAATGCAGTTACAATTTTACTTCGGTGATTAAATTTGTTAGACATAGGTTATCATCAGTTAGGTGAACGTATTAGTTGTTTGCATGCTGTCTGTATTAGTGAGGCCGTGTATTCGTATATTGCGTGTTTTGATCGTGAACGTTCCTCTAATTGTATTTTCCCGCTTTTATTCTTAAATATAGCATCCCACAAGCTGCATGTATACCTAAAATTTAACCAAAAATTCTTTCACTGTTTAAATAATTATATTCTGCGAATATATTTAGAAAATATGACATATACAACAATAATAGAGACGGATATTCATCGAAATAATAAACATTGACTATAATTCACAGTAATATTCTGCTTAAGTCTTCCAAATGTCATTTTTTTCGTAAAATTTTACCTAGCATTGACTTCTAAAAATATTAGTGTGCCTTACAAATGCACACGCGCGCGCACCCTTATATGTATATGTATAATGTGTGTGAATTCGGTATTGTACCACGTGTTCTTTCTGTTTGTTTTATCACTAATTCTTTGTAGTAGATTCCACTGTTTATTATGGTACCTAGGTTGTGTTTCATCTGTATCTTTGACAAAAATCTCCGCAAATGTCTTGCTATCTCCTCTGTACACTTGGATCCTACCTATCTTTCTGGTTGTATCCCGAAATCTGCATGCGATGCATGAAGTCTTGTGTATGTCGTTGTCTCTCCTTGGGACTCCTTGTTTCTAAATTGAAATTACTACTACCCCTCCAATTAGATTATATAGAAATTAAATTATTGTTTGATTCACTAGACTGTTGAACAACAGCCCAGTCAAGATGGTATTTTTTCTTCTCTTACTCTTCTTTTTTTTGCACACATCTACAAAATGACTTTCTAAAATGAAATTCCATTATGCAGCTGAGGAGTACATTTTCATTACACATTTTATGTAGTGTTCTCACTACATGAATAAATGAAGTTTGTACGAAACGTACGTACTGCTATAACCTATTGAATTGTTGTTGATTTTCTTCAAATTTTATTCGCCAAATCTCTTGATTTTGTTTTTGGTTTTTACTCTACCAAATTCTGGTGCCTCAAACATTTTAAGTACTACATTTAATCTTTTGATTAGATCTATATTATTATTATTATTATTATTATTATTATTATTATTATTATTATTATTATTATTATTATATATATATATACTAAGATATCTTATATATATATATGTCTGTGTATGCGCGTATGTGTGTCTGTTTCTGTGTGTACTGATTTTAAATCATAACCATTAATATTGGGCGGGATTTCCTTAGACATCTGTAAATTTGTATATGCAAGTCCAATGCATGCATACATATTTACATGCATGAATGCATGCATGCATGCATACATACATACATGTGTACATACACACACACACACACACACATGCGTATACAAAGATTCTTACACCTTCCAATTCCTTCAGACCCTATGTAAGTCAGAAATTCAACCCCGCATAATCTATTTCTCTAGCTATCAAAACATGTGTAATAGTTATGTATTACACATATATCTGTTTACCTTTAAAATGATGCTTCTTAAGTTAAATTATTTTCCCATATTAATATGAATTATAAATACGAATATCAATACGGATTATGTATTCCGATTTGTATACGCTAGGTATACAAGATATATTGCTTATGATATATGTGTATAATTTTTCAGTGTAGTTAGAAGTATCCCAAGATGAAACTGTATTCTGTCAGATGAAATTGTATCCTATCAATTTGTCGTTATTGCTCTCGCATGTTCTAATGAATAATCATGTTATCTAGCACAATGATCATTACTCTGTATTATTTAGTTTTCGCTTAACACAGTTTTGTGTTTGATGATAAAGCACAGAAACCTTTTTACATATCCGCTGAGATTATTAAGTAAATGTTACACATTACACATTTTAGTGAAAATATACGAATGCATATCAATATTGACAGCACCAGAAAGATATTGTAATGTGTATAGATTAAACTGTATTCGTTCAAGAAAACTATTTGCGACAACGGCGTTTGCTCTGCATGAATCTCCATCTAGTTGCATTACAATGTATCTGACGTCATTGCAAATATGAATCATCTCCATTTCTCTGTCTCTTACACTCTCTCTTTCTTTCATGATATATATATATATATATAAAGAGAGAGAGAGAGATATATATATATAAATATATGTGTGTGTGTGTGTGCCTGTGTGTATGTATATGTTTTCACACTCACACACGCATATATATATATATATATATATATATATATATATATATATATATATATATATATATATATATATATATATATATATATACATATACATATATATATATATATATATATATATATATATATATATATATATTATATATATATATATATATATATATATATATATATATATATATATATATATATATACATATATATATATATATATATATATCTACATAAATATATATACAGACATATATTTATATATATATATGCGTGTGTGTGGGTGTACATATGTATAGATGTTTGTGTGTGGGAGTAAGTGTGTATGCATGTAATCAGAGTCATCTGATTATGAACAGACAACTGAAATATAGGTCAATAAACTGTAAATCAAGTGTTGCATGTAACACCTTTCTCACTTACTTACGCTAGTCTTGTAGAGATTTCCCGAAACACCAAATCTCAACACTAAATTGCATTATGCCATTCATTACAAATCCCTCTGTAGACGAATTTTCTTTCTACTCAATCAAGTTATAACCTATACTTACCAGTGAATTAACGACACGCAATATCGATGATTCTTCGTCCATCAGCACTGTCGTCAGCAGAGAATGGGCAACGTGAAACAAAATCAATACACATTCGATTACCTGAATTACATTTTCTTTTAATGTATCTATTTCCCACATGGTAATTTGTGAATGGAAATTTTCGAGACTAATTTGTAATAATGCCAATCTCCTTCATTTCAATGCCTGCTCACGTTGGATCGTTGGATAAACGTATCGAATTCTTTAATATATTGTAAACTATTTTCTTGGTCCTGCTTGTCTTTAATGGAGTTAGCCTTCTTTGAAATATTCAGTCGAGGCTTTCTGCGTAGGGTTCACTTGAATCAACCAATTACTATCCCTGCACACGCTACAATATCAGAGCAAGAGTTAATATAGAGCCCTTCATAAGTTCACCGACGTATTAAATAAATATGGTCTCACCTATAAGCTATAATTCCCACATCACCACGTCCCTCTTACTACATGTAAACCATACTTACTTTGCTTCACTGAGATGTAGATGCCTAATCTATTATATTCAGCTTCTCAGTCTTTAACTGCTCTCTAACTCCCAATTTAATCATTTGTATTTGACCAATAATAACTGATGAACCCGTAGCTATTTTTTTTCTTCGCCTTATTCAGGAAATACTGCAGCACGCTCTGCACAGTGAGAGCCTCCCTCTGAACCCACAAGCAAATCTTCTACAATATAAATATTTTACTCACTATTTCCCTCACAGAATCACCTCCAGTCACCCATGGTGATATAAACACTCAAAGTTTCACTCGCATCCTGCTCCAGTCCTGAGGCTCACAAACCAAATCCTTCCTTAATCTCAAAAATGGCCCATTCTCTCCGAGAGTGCACCTTTTCTCTCCAAATGTCTATACAATTTACGATCACATATAACAATTAATATCTCCAATATCTTGTTTCCTGACAATGTTCCTATATTTTACAATTAATAATTGTGCACTACGAATTTGCTGCTACTTTTAGCGAATTTGTCAGTCTTGCAATCACTAAGAAAATATAACGCGACATTGAGATTATGACGCATCGTCTCTCATTTCTCTAGCATTATCCACTTCGATCTGCCAAGTGTTAATCTAATTGCATTCAATTCCATCATCACGGAGAACATAGAGCGTAGTTAAACAAAATGAATTAAACACCGCTGTGCATCCTACGTGTTGTCCAATTATATGGTACTTGCCTGGCAAGATCTGGAGGATGCATACAATGCCTACAAATGTATGCCATTTACCAGTGTGTATTGATTCACAGGAGATTGCTGAAATCATCGAAATTTCAACCAAAATAATTTGCCTTAATATATTTTCAATTGAAATTGGATACTGTTAACTCTATTACACAGCGATACATAAAAATCGTACGATCATGGTTAGAAGAAAAGACAATATCCCTGTTGATCTTTTGTCTGAACATTTCTAGCTAATCTCTGTCACATCAAGGAATCCTAATCGGTTAAAGAAGAAATACGAAGACGAAGAAAGTCCCGGCAATTAAATTCAGATTTCAATTATGGATTTGGGACTGACTGCTATAAAATAGAGACATGAATTTATTGTTTAACACGTTATATAGCCTGGTTGCGTTCGTGCGAATGGCTATGTGTGTATGTGCTTGTATGTATGTATGTACATAAATATGTGTCTGTATGCGTATGTTTGTGAGGGTGTGTATGTGTATGTGCTTGTATGCATGTGCTTGTATGCATGTGTGTCTGTTTTGTTTCTTTAATTTTTATAGAGAGTAGTCAGGCACTTTCAGTAACATTTCCTTCTTTACTTGTTGAAGCGTTCTATACATTTGATGCTAGAGTAAATAATAAATTTATTGCAAAATCTTTAGATACAATTATCAGCTGCAGAAGACATATTGCAAACGCTTAACTGGCGATCTAAATGGGTTTGACTCTGGCAGGTGCAGACTAATTTTTCTTAAGTGTTCTCTGGAATAGACGTTCAAAAAAGTTTCTGATTTTCAATTTATTAAATACAAGATTTATTTTATATCAACGAGTGATGAATATTTGAAAGCATGTTCTGTCTGTAGATTCTTTTATTTCTTAATTTCTTTCTGTTTCACAAGCATTCGCATATTCTTACTCACTTTTATTATTCTTTTCTTGTAAAAGTGCTAAAATTTTTATTGATATTTAAAAACTACCAATATTCTTAATGGAATCAATCATTACAACTTGTACTGTTATAATAACGTAAATAATTTTCAGACAAAAGTGTTGGTAGTGCTTCACTTGATGATAATGTCAATACAAAATGTGTTGCTAATGTTCGGTATGGATAATGATGATCACGACAACGGTGAGAACGTGACGGCAGAAATAGAGATGACGATGTTGATGATGACGAAAAAGGGGAAAATGATGAAAATGATGACGACGACGACGAAGACGACGATGATGATAATGGTGATGGTGATGGAAGCATCGGTGACAATAATGATAGTAACGTTCAGACTGACGGTGTCGCTGATAATGATGAGGAATAGGTTGGTGAATATGTCCATGATGGCAACAGACAAGTTATTAGTGTTTACGATGATGATGATGCTAAGAATAGCAACGAAGTAATCGGAAACAGAAATATTATTGATAGTAGTATTTCTTTAAAAACGGTTGCTAATGCATGGCTAAACTGCATTTTCAGACTATTTTCCTTTAATGTTTTTACAGTTACTGTTCTGAATTGTAAGACTTCAGTGAACTCTTACACGAGTAATACCATATGTCAATATCTCCGAAGCGAAATGATATATTTCAGTAAATGTAATTGGATAGAAATAAAGTATTGAAATCAATAGGTCGGATGAAATGCGTTCTTTCACCAGTGGAAATATATATTACATATGTTTAGGCGATGTTGAAAGTGTGCCTCCTCCAATTTTCTTCGTATGTTGTGGAATTAATTTCATTGCTTCACTTAATTACGTGTAACACTTCTGAATATCTTCCTAATGTCTGTATTGGCATATAATACATATAGTTACACACACGATATATACATATATATATATATATATATATATATATATATATATATATATATAAGCAATGTTAATTCTCTAAATGAAGTATTAACAGTAACTGCACGATAAAGTGTAGTATATTGCCACTTAAGTGTGGCTGACCCCTAGGGGTGGATGTTACTGTTGCTTTTAGCCCCAGGAGGACATCTCCT
>NC_142937.1:10190541-10265541 GCF_046866305.1 Octopus bimaculoides | reverse complement strand
CACCCGCGCCCCCACGCATTGTAATCCATGCGATTAAACTCGGTGCAAGTAGGGCCTAGAAATAGAGGCTGATAGAGTTGTAGACATTCTCCGACTACCACATCTTACTTTTTCCATAGGTATGACAACTAGCCGAATCCTGCTATCACACTTATCGACTTCCAGCAGCAATCCTCTCCATCCAGGCTTTGGCCACATTATCCAGTAGCCGTCTAATGTGGAATGACATGACGTCACCCTTACTGGAAACATACCCAAAACCGTTACACTTAAGGGTTACTTGGGTTTCATGATGTCCACGTCATGTATTACAACATTTATAATGTTCACAAAACATTGAGCAAAAATCACGATATAGCCTTTTGATACCCTGTATGGTACTTTAATTTTTTTTTCATTCTATATTTTATTTCTCATTTCAGTCATATACACTCCTTTCTCGGAGGATTATGAAACATTGCAGTTGAACTTCATTATTCATGTTTCCTCCGAGCGGTAATTGCCATACGTTACCTTTTGAATATTAGTATTAGTACATGACAGGTTTCTTGGAACGATACCTGTGAATAGTATTTACCGTTGACATTCTACGTGGCATAATCATTTTTGCAATTATATGATTATAATTTCCTGTTACCTCTTCAATATTGAACAGTAGAGGTAACTATTATATTAAATTAGCAAAGCTCATTCAGATTGCTCCTCCGTCATGTGATTTAAACTTTACAAGATATGCGTCTCTTAATTACTACTTAAGTGCCACAAGAGACTACATGACGTATATTTCCACATATCCTATTTTGTATCTGCGTTATGCCTAGTTGGTACACGTTTCACATCTGTTCCAGTCATACAACTTCAAATTAATGTTCTTATATCTTGTGGATGTTATTTTCTTCGGAAGATAAAGCGTCATGGTGTCAACAGTATTATAAAGAATGTCTACTTGATTTCTTCCATTTACCTTCTAAGCATGTTGCTAAATACACAGTTAGTTTTCTTTTGTCTCATCTCTCAGTATTATATCATCCTCATACTTTTAGTTGTTATTCTTCTTAACTAGTTATTGTTATACTTAATCTCATTATTTCTGCAGTTTTAGATATTCCTTTTATGATGTTACATACTCTCAATTAGTTCAGTGAAGTCATACTAGTTATAATGCCCATAGACTTTCTACAGTCAAGAGAGAAACCGTCGCATTGAGATTTACCAAAGCGTGTTTCTTTTTGTCTTTCCAAGTTTCTTTCCATGGGAGATTATATTTCTTCTCTTAACACACTATTGACAAATATTCAGGATGGTAAATCCTGATCGGTATATTCTTAAAATATCTGCGAGTGATGTGAGCCAAACATGTTTAAGCATAGTTGGTACATTTCGTCCCAGGGCACGTTATTGAAGAATAAGAAAAACATCTCACATTAAGTAAAATACAAGTGATTTCCAAAACTTGAGCTATTCAAGATCTGCCAGGCATACAGAAATAATGATGAAAATAAATATCAAAAAGAGAAACAACAATCAATTTTGCTTTCAAATTTCGGAACTGGGCCACCAGTGTTTAATTGGAGGGGGACGTTGATTTAGTGTCCCCAGTCATACACACGTACTTATTTAATCAGTCACGAAAGGGCGACCGGCGAAGTCGACTTCTCCGGAATTTGCACTTACATTGTTAAGACAACGGGCGAAAAGAGGCCTAAATATGTTTTCAGTGTGCTACGAATAACGGGCAAAATAATAGTAATATTTATATTACCAAATGAGGAAGAAGACGAAGAAAAGAAGTAATAAATTGTCAAAAAAAAAGCGATGTTGGGCGTAGTATTATCCTTTGGTTTATGTGTATACGCACCGCAAACACACACAAACATAAATTATATTGTGAAGGCGCATTGCTCAGTGGATAGAAAGTCCATCTTACGACCGTCAGGTTATGAGTTCGAATCAAATCCCCTACGGGGCTGCGTGTTGTGTTCATGAGCAAAATACTTTGTTTCGCGTTGTTCCAGTTCACTCAGCTGTAGAAATGTGTTGCGACGTCACAAGTGCCAAGCTGTAACGGCTTTGCCATTCCCTTGGATAACATCGGTGGCGTGGATAGGAGGGGCTGTTATACATGGGGGACTGCTGATCTTCCATAAACAACCTTGCCCGGACTTGTGCCTTGGAGGGTAACATTCTAGGTGCAATCCCATGGTCATTGATGACCGAAGGGGGTCTCCATATATATATATACTGAATGCCACGCATCCACTTCCAACTATACATATATATATATACATACATACTTGGAAATGGATGCGTGCGATTCAATTAAAGAATAAATTATATATATATATATATATATATATATATATATATATATATATATATATATATATGCACTAGGGTGTTAATCAATATAACCCATGGGTTATATTTTTGAAATTCCAGCTATAAACAATTACGGTGAGCAGTTAACTAGAATATTAATTATGCACTTGTTGTACCTAATCTAAGCAGAATAGGAGAATACTAATCGATTCAAGCAAACGTGTGTGATGATGAACATTGTTCGCTACCCACACTGAATATTTTAATACTTCATGCGTCAAAATCGGACGCTCAGTTTTCGAATGTATTTTTGAAACGTGTATTTTTGAAAATTTCTCTCAAATTATGAGAGCTATTATTTTTATGTTTAGTATTTTCCTTTTGTTGCACTTACGGTCATCGTATTTGTTTATTTTCAGTAACTTGCTGGCTTTTATGTCTCTCTCTCCATTCCATCCGTGCTACTTTTTATGTTTGATTTCTTTTCTATGTTACAAAATAGCAATATTGCAAAGAGTGTGAATTAATACTTGTAAAATAGAGTGAAGAAAGATTTCAGTGTATACAGACACAAGCACATCGAAACGGGCATAATCACGTACATACACACCTGCGCGCATGCACACGCACACACACGCACACACACACATACATACACATGCACATACAAACATACACTGAAACACATGCTGAAAAACTCACATGTTCTTGTAGATTTTCAAGTATTTATTATTGTGAGTAAAGAAGCATGCATTAACGTATGACCTTATTTTAGAAACGTTTTACTGATTTACTTGTCTTATATTTGATTTTATATATTTGATATGTTGATTATTATAGAAAAAGCGGTACATAATTTAAAATACAAATATATATATTATACATTATGAAACAAATATTGTTTTCTGTGTAATATTGGTGAGGCAAACGTTTCTCTCTCAAAAAGTAATTGAAATCTGAACATATTTCGTTGTGCACCCACACACATACACACACAAACGTGCTTTGATATGTATATATATACATATCTATGTGTGTGTGTATATTAGGTTTATAAAAGACCTCTACTAATACGCCTACATGTCAATTTTCCATAAAATATAAAGAAGTAAGCGAACTTACATTCTATAAGAAGTGGCTTTTCAGCAAAAAAAGAATTTAGAATGCATCGTTAAAATCATTACTAATTATTTGAAAAGGAGAATACATTAACTAATGTATATCTATACCATGTCCCAAATTATATAGTTTCGCTCATACGATTGTGTGTGAGTGTCCGACTGATCAAACAAATATATACCGAAAAGAGCAACAGCTACCAAAACAAATGAATTATGTTTGTTACGATACATATATTCGTTTTTCTAGATTCGTGTGTTTAAACAGATATTGCTGTATTTGGGGACGGTCAAATTGCCAGTTTAGCCTATCACCACCATCATTGTTTTAGGGAAACGTTGGGTAGCAGTTTGGAGAATAGATCATATTCTACAGGTTTATAAATAGATTCGGCAGTTGGTGGAGAGGTCAGCCGTACAGCCAAAGGTCTCTTCACACCCTTCAGATCAGGAGTGGTCAAATGTGTTTACCACTACCAGTGGTTAATGGGAGCCCTGCCTTGAAAACAAACAATTCAAATTGTACTATTTGTAATTACTGGTAGAAAAAAAAAACAATAATAATAATAATATAACAATACACACACACGCACACACATATATACATATAAGTACACACACACATACACACACACACAGCACACACACACACACACACAAACACACACACACACACACACACACACACATACTGATATTCACGTCGTTGAATTTTTGAATTTCTGAATTCAATTGTGTTGCTGCAATAAAGTGTGTTTACGTAATTGGATAATATATTAAAGTTTTTAGGTTTTCTTGAGATGTTCATTTGTCTGTCCAGTTGGAGAATACAGTAGCACTTTTGCAATGAAAAGGATATTTACATTTTGGAACACTCAGAGAGAGTGAAATAGAAATTGGATTGCCTTGCTTCCAGATTCTGAGAAAGAATTATATAGTTTTCAGAGTCTTTTGATTTTAGAGATCGTGCAAACATCCACATTAACGGTAAAACTACAATAAACACACGCACTTTCTTTCTTTCTTTCTTTTCTTTCTTTTTTCTTTTCATTCTTCCCTTCTTTTCTTTCTTTCTTTCTTTCTTTCTTCATCCCTTCCTTTCTTTCTTTCTTCCTTCTTTCCTTCCTTTCTTTCTTTCTTTCTTTCATTCCTTCTTTCTTTCTTTCTTTCTTTCTTTCTTTCTTTCTTTCTTTCTATCTTTCTTTCTGTCTTTCTTTATTACTTTCTCTCTCTCTCTCTCTCTCTCTCTCGCATTGCTTCATCACAATTATACCATCTCTCTCTCTCTCTCTCTCTCTCTCTCTCGCGCGCTCTCTCTCTCTCTCCCTCGCCCTCTACGCCCAATGCATTCTTTTAATCCTTTTTCTCATTACCTTCCACCAATTAATTATTAAACTTATACCCTAATAGATTTCCATTTTTGTGCGCCTCAGCTCTAATATCTATCTCTTTCTCTATCCGCCTCTCTGACTTCAACTAACTAAGCGATAGCTTTGCACATTCGTCCTCGGAGTATTACTGCATAGATGATGATGATGATGATGATGATGATGATGATGATGATGATGACGACAACAACAACAACAACAACAACAATAATAATAATAATAATAATAATAATAATAATAATAAATAATAATAAATATAATAATAATAAATATAATAATAATAAATATAATAATAATAATAATAATAATAATAGTAATAATAATAATAATAATAATAATAATAATAATAATAATAACAGAGAGGATCATGATGATAATGTTGATGACGATGGTGCTAAAAATAATATCATAGGTAATAATAAATCTGAGAATGGGAGGAAATATAATCATGGACGGCGTATATACGTATGTTTTTGCACTTCTAATTAGGTAGCTATGTATCTACCAAGTATGCATCATGCTGTTATATACTTAAAAACAACATTATGTGCCTGTGTATATACATAGGTATACATACCTACACATGTACTTATAGAATATATATAAATATACTTTTAATATATGTGTGTGTCTCTGTGTGTGTGTGCGTGTGTGTGTGTATCTATGTGCCTTAGATACATACGTAAATTCATTATATATGCATAACTCCATGTATGTCTATTTGCGTGTTTGCTTGCCTGAGCATCATTTGTTTGTGTATATATTTGTTTGGTGTATACCGTAAACTGCAGTATTAGTTTCTTACATGTGCATATTTAGTAACTTCTGAGATTGCTTTGAAGTATTTTGTGTTCACATGCAGCTATAATTACATTGTCAAAGAAAAAAATATCATCAGAGGATAGGGTTCGCTTCAAGCATCGATTCATTAAGATGCGTTCATGGATTATAAGTAATGAACACCAACGTATGTTTGTCGAAAGAAATGCTGACAAATTGGCACTATTCTATCACATAGTGTTGGTTATATTTTCTCTGAATATTTGCAATACGTAACTATTTCCGCATTAGTTTATAAATTTCACGTCGCTTTAGTATAGAATAAGACCATGTTTTCAACTCTCACTAATTTACTTTTACTGTATATTTCATAATCTTTGATTTCATTCCTCTCAAACTTCATTGTCATATATTGAATTGAGCATGTAATATGAACGTTCAATTATTTTATTTTCTTCTCTGTTTGCATGCCCCATTTCTACATCAGCGATAAGGATTGATACTGAGTATCTAATTGAGATCTCACTGCATATTTTTCTCATTGGTTGTACGTAATTGTCCACGAAATATATAACTTTATTTTACTAAGATTTCTGCCACAGCACTTTATACACGTTTAGAAAGATCTTCCCGAATACGCCAACATCACACATTCTGTATCATCTAAACAAAGATGATAATATCAGTATTCCTTGTTTTTAATACAAACACTTAGACCGTCTGCAATTGTTGATACGTAAAATATAGCATTCAAACTTATTCTTATGTCTTCTGATAGAATTCAGTGACGAATAATGACTTAATTCAGTTAAAAGCGTTATATTTCGCAGTGGTACATTTGCTGCTTCTGAATTATTAAAACATAGATAATTGTTATTCCAGATCTCTAAAAGCAAATGCATTATGCTTGAGGTAAAAATTCGAAATAGGTATTTCAGTTTGAGTTCGTATAGCTTGCACTTCATGAATGAGTCACAGGGGCCTGGAACTGAAGTCAACCGTAATAAAGTCGTGTACGATACACAACTTTATGTACGATACAAAACTTAATGATGTGACTGGTTTATGTCAACCTGAGGAAAGCAGAAGAGCTTTTGACACCCAGTATCTTATTGTATGAGTTGTTAAATCTGGTATTATCAAGGTAGAAATGTCACTGAATTAAAAAAGAAAACAAGCAATTTCTTGTTTTTTTTTTAAACGATCAAACATAAATGTTCAATATCTGATTTTTAAAAAAAATGAATAGGTTTCATGTATGCTCAGTCTAGTTATCTACATGAGGTTTGAAAAACAACGTGTGAACTTGTATACAGGTAACACCTGCGTATACCCTCAACGTGTCTTTATGATATTTAAATTAAATGAGCAATATCCGGAAACATTACGGATTATAATATTATGAGTTAGAGTAATTCGAAATACTGCATGAGATAAATAGCTTTATGCATAGTTTCCTTTTAAATTGCCTGATCAAATACAATGTGAAACACATTAAGCAACGTGGATATATATTTGGAAAGTAAATATACAGAAAATCACTTAAGGAGATCTGTGACGATGAATACCGAACTGATCATAAAAAGAAACATGTAGCAATTTCCACACACACATTAAACACACACACACTTACACAAAAAATACACTCACCCACTTACATGCATTGAGGAGGTTTTTCAGAAGGAAATATGTTAATGTGTAGTGCGTGGTTGTGTAGTAGTGTTGTAGCATTTCATCGTGTGATTGGGTGACTATATTTATATATTAACGTTGCACAAGACATTTCCGTCATATATACACTGACATATATCTATACATGTCAACACACACATACACATTATATTATAGATGTATTTGTATGTATACGTGTATACATATATATGTATATATTTATACATATATTTATATATATACATGTGTTTGTGCGTATATATATATACACGCACATATATATATATACGTATATATATATACGTATATATATACATATATATAATAATATTATTAGGGACAAAATCCAAAATTACAGGTAAAAAACTCAATTAAAATCAAAATTGGTTATTTTCCCTAAAACTATATATACATATATATATATATATATATATATATATATATATATATATATATATATACTTTTGTAGTGTTCTACATAAAACTTTATTTCGATTTCCTGCTGACATGTACTGCTCTGATATTGATAAAAAATATTTTTGTAAACACTGGTTTAATGATTCCTGAATTGTAGACATTCAGTCAAAATGTGCAATAAACTCGCATAAGGGTCATTTTATGTCGTACAGATATCTGTTGGCATTCAGTTTTCGATAACTTCCTATCTCATTTTAGAAGAATAACAAAGAATTATGGTGCGTCACAAAATTCCAATAGTTTAATAAAGATATTCTTTTTTTTTCTTTTATGAACTATAACATTGTGTATTCTCCAGTTCTCTTTCATATAGTTACACGTCCTTAATATCTCATTTATAATTCCTTAACTTATAATTTATTGTTTATTCAAACTCGTTTTTTCTATCATTCTGTGTATATTTCATAGTGATGTTGTTGATGTATATAATTATCATATACTTAATTATGTTTATATTCCGGTGCAATGGCAAAGTAATAGAATTTGTACCATGACCATTATCATGGCATTAAGAACTTGATTTCTTAATCCCCCACTCTTAGAATGGAAAGATTGCTCATTAGAGAACACTATTCAGTGAATGTTTGGAACGTGGTAGTAGAAAAAATAATTGTCGCAGCCCTGTGAACAGTGAGTAAAAATCTTGAGAAGTACAGGGAAAAAATAGGGGTTGCAATAAGCGTGGAGCACTTGAGAAAACAGCACTGCATGGAACCGCTCGAATACCCCGGAAGGTACTCGAAAAATAAGGGATGTTACCTTAGTTCAGTGGTTGTGAGCTGTTGGCACCGTAGTACATCTCTAACGTTAGAAGCTGTGCAAAAACAAGATAATAATCATAATAATAATAATAATAATAATAATAATAATAATAATAATAATAAGAAGAAGAAGAAGAAGAAGAAGAAGAAGAAGAAGAAAAAGAAGAAGAAGAAGAATGATAATGATAATGATAATAATAATAATAATAATAATAATAATAATAATAATAATAATAATAATAATAATAATAATAATAATGGAGGTGACAGTGACTGGACGTGTTCTTCGCTGCTCTGACCTGTCAGAGGCTGGACGAGTTCATCGCCGCTCTGAACTGTCAGCAGCTGAAGACACAGAAACACTAATATAACACAGCAAAACAACTGAAAAAATAACTCAAAAAGACTGGAATAGCTACAGTCTTCCGTAAGTATTTTGAATTTCCCTCAAATAAGTTAAGCAACTTAATATATCTACAGCTTTGGACATAAAAACGAACGTCGCAAAAAAAAAAAAATTAGTATCTTTCATATCTCCATTTTTCTGTGAATATTTTGTCTTCCCTTGTTCCCTGACTAACAGAATATGTAAACATGCTTTTATTGTAACAACACAATTAAACGCACGATCAAAACTTAAGGAAATAAGCACCTGCCAATGTATACATACTGCACAACTACAATAACTATAAACCACAGTAAATCTTTTAAGAAGAAAAGAAAAATTCCAAAAGGAAAAATTCTGAATTCAAAAATCCAACGTGGTGAACATCTATTGCTCCTACTATTCCCAAAGACTGGAATATCTGCAATTTCCTGAGAATATTTTGAAGCTCCCTCCGAATAAAATAAATCAGGAAACTTATATACCTACAGCTTACGAACACACAAACGATCAGCTTAAAAAAACAAAAACAAAAAAAACTTTAATATCTACGACTACTGTGTGAATACTTATCATTTCCTCTCTCCTTGAGTATTCGAAGATGTAAAAATCATCCTCATTTTTTATTCTAAGAACACTAATATTTCTCTCTGTCCGTTCATACAAAAGACCATATTTGGTTACTATCTACAACTATCTACAACTTGTTTTCTTTTCTTTCTTGATTCTCCCTGAGTATTCGAAAATGTGAACATCCTTTTCATTGCAAAAGTCCTACTGTATTCTCCAACTGGATAGACAAACTAACATCGCAACAAAACTTAAAAACTTTAATATCTTACCCAAATATATGAAAAACAAAAAGAATGGTGACAGACGACTAATTAATATAGACCATTTTATAAAGAATGAAAAGAGAACGCTTGGCGTGTATTTGATAAATAGCTATGAAGACCTGCTGCAAAATGCCACGTAAGATATAGTTGTGAATGCAGACTTACTATTCCCACAAATAATGCCAACCACACAGATATTAATTTTGAACACATCAAAAATAATAAATGCGCACTTGTAGATATGGTATTGCTTTCTGACCACAATACACCTGCAAAAATATGATTAACTTATCAAGTACAACGACATTGAAATTACAATAAGCAGGATGTGACGCCTAAAGTGCCGGACACAATACCAGCTATGACTGAGCACTGGGATCATGAAGAGAGTGTCAGAGAAAAATCTTGATAAGAACATGAGTTAATCTAACATGAAATCCAAAAATACCAGCAAACATTACGACTCATACTTTCCGTAAATTCTTGTTCTTTTAAGTTGTATTCTCAAAACCCTTCATTTATTTTTAAACCAAGGTTGAAAGCTCTGTTGAAGTCTAATATCACTCTACAACACCTGCTCAATGTGGCTGGTTGTCACGATGATGTTGTTCATGATGAAGACAATTGGTTTATGCTATGATGAGATAAAATATCAGAAATGAGTTCTTATCAAATTATACACGAGGAAGAATTATGTCACAGAATGACAATACTGGCTGAATCATCATTTCAACTATAATCGGAAACATAATTCCAAAGATTTCGGGAGGCCGCGTACTCTTTAAACGAAGTAACTATCCTACACACCAGAATCAATTTCTCCGTGTAATGAAGAAATTAGCAAATTATAATGATGCATAAAAAATAGTAACTGAATGTGCGTAATGCAATTAGTAGTCGAGCTTATGATAAAAGGTGATTTGGAAATACTGTGAAAATGCTACAAAAATACATTAGCAAACTCTGAAATTCAAAATTACAGGTAGATCCTGCAGTGTCAGCGATACTAATCTCTGCTCTTACAGACTCCGCAAACAGAGATTTACACATGAAACACTGCCGGAGGCAGAGTCGGATTCATGTCTCTCTGGTCACTATGCATCAGTTGATGGGAAAAAAATTGCTAATTTTGTGGATAATGATTACGATGACGACCAGACCGGCAATGTTGGTGATGATGACAGTTATGACAATAATGAATATAATGTTGATGATGTTATGACAACGACGATGATGACCATCATAATCATGATCATCATCATGATCTAGCTGTAACTGCAAATCATTAGGATTGTGATTTAATGGATGTCGTGTCATCTCGGTAATTAACTGCCTGTCATTATAGATTTTCTCTTCATTGAATTATAGCTCATTTTGGTATAATTTATAACGGCGCCAAATAATTGATATACCTATGAACACAAGGTAACTAAATCTCAGTTATGTTGTAGCAGAGAAAACAATTGTTGCAAAGCACATAATGCTTAAACCTGAGAAATGGAATTACGTATGAAATAATGATGGCGATTGTAGGCAATATCGTGAAGTGCTAAACAAATATCAGTATCGCCTACAAATCTCAACATGCAAAAAAAGAGGGAAGCAAGACAAATTCCTAATGCAGAATTATATACCCATAGTTTTCATAAATTCGCGAGGGTGTATTACATCCGCAAAACATTCCATTATAGGCATAAACAATACCATTTGAATCGTTGCTAACTAACCAAGCAGTTATATTCAAATTTGAAACATTTGTGATGAGATATTATTTAATTTGAAGAAGAAATTATTGTCATTTTCAGAGAAGGCAATTTTAATGTAACGGAGGTGATATGCATGCTGAACTAGAAATTCGGAAAACGGACACTCAGTGACGTACACACTTTTCAGATTTGAGGACTAAATTGTGACAATTTTTGAACAGCAACTAAACCATGCAAGCTACCAGAGGTAATATCATACCTAGTTGAATATAATATTGGTTTCAACTTTCGGCGCAAGGCCGACAAGAATATGAGTGGATTAGTCAATTATATGAACCTCAGAGTTCAAATGACACCTTTATTTATCGGGTTAATAGGATGAACGCAATATCCGACCTCGGCGGAATTTCAGTTTAGAATGTAACAACAAATGAAATGTCACTAAGCATTTTGCCCGGTATGCTAACGATTCTGCCAGCTCGATGTCTTATAGCTAAATATAATACTAGTTTCACATGTTGGCACAAGGTCAGCAATTTTGGTGAAAGTGATATGTCGATTAAATCGACCTCTACTGAATTAGTAGCTGTGTTTTCGAAAATCCTGAAAGACAAAGTCAAACCACGCTGAGTTTGATCTCAGAAGATGAAGACGGACGAAATGTAGCTGAATTTATTATTAAGAAGGTGAATTGTTAACAAATCACAGATAAATATGGTATGCATAAAATTTAAAACTGTTTTAACAAAGTGATTATCATTGTGAATTACGATCTCATTCCATAAATGCGTCATCAGATAAATTGCAGCCGGAAGCAGAGCAATATGGAATATTAACTAAACTATTGTAATCATTTTTTTCTTTCCGTCTTAGGCATTTCATTGTGAATGATATCTAGTACTTTATTGAAAAGAATTGTTAAATTCCTGGATCCGCACTCAATTGAAATACGTTACACATCAGATTCAAAACATGGCAAACTCCAGAAGATGTACAAATGTATTAAAATACGTATTGAATGTGACGATAAAATAAAAACAAAATTTCAATAAGACCAATATTGATTGTAATATGTTCTAACAATTTGTTCTGCGAGCTTGTAAGATCAAACTGTTAACAAAAAGAAAAAGTATCATTTGACAAGCTTTGTCATTTTTGTTGGTTTAATCTGAACATGTCTTCATATAACGCCAGTTGCCATGAATCTGATAAAGAATGGCAATAAAACTGCATAATCTCTGTTTACTACATTCTGTCCCATTATTTTTGTTGTTAATCAATAAGCAACATTTTTCTTTTAAACCTGTCTTTTAAATACACATCGTGGATTCAAATAACTTCTTACAGAACTCAAACGTTTCTTTTTTTTTTTTCAAGCGCATTTAGACATATGCAGTTCTGTATATTTTTTCGTGTAGGGCGCATTTAATATAGATTATTCATTAACAATTCTCTTTGTAGCTGATGGATAATTATTTTGATATATCCACGAAAGTCCAGTTCATATTGGTATACAATACATTGTATCATGCGGGAACCATCAACATCTTCAAACGTTATGTAAAGTTAAAGAGATGTTAAGAGAATACTTATTTACAATCTATCTAACCACCAAGGTTAATGATTGGATAATCTCAACAAGTAAAACCTTACAATTCTAATCAAACAGATAGGTCAAAAGATGGTCCCACATAGGAAGTACGTGTAGGGCTGTCACTTCAGTCAATGTTTCTGAATGTTTATTTACGCTATCAAATCCAACAGCTTTTAAATACAAACCTGCATTCACATTCAGTTGTCGAATATGATAATATAATATATAGTTGTCCTATGCCTCTGCAAAGTTTTCAAGCCGTGAAATATTTAAACTTTAGTTTATTTCAAATATTTTCGTGACCTATTTTCCCTTCTGAGGCCCCAAACTCCTCAGTTCAGTGACGCATTCTCCGAGGTATTTCTTGCATTTCTGACCCGTTATGCTTTCATTCGCAAGAGATACTGACTATAACCAAGATACAAATTGTATGTACTCAGGAGAGGTAAAAATCATGTCTGCAAATAAACTGTTTGATCCATGCTTAGTGTGTGCGTGCGTGTATGCGTGCGTCCGCGTGAGTAGAGGGAGAGAGAGAGAAAGAGAGATAGAGAGAGAGAGAAAGAGAGATAGAGAGAGAGAGAGAGAGAGAGAGTGTGTGTTTGTGTGTGTGTGTGTGTATGTGTGCGTGCTAGTATATGTTATTAAATATTGGTCTCAAATTTTGGCAGAAGGCTAGAAGTTTTGGAGGAGATATCAAATGAATAAAATAGACCCTGGTACTCAATTGTTATTTGTTTATCGACGCCGAAAGGGTGAAATGCAAAGTTAAACTCAGTGGAGTTGCATATTATGTAATCAAATATAGAAAATTAAATATTGAAAATTAGATATTGAAAATTAAATGATGTTTAAAACCCAATAGGTTACCGCAATCTATTTGCATTAAAATTCTCCAGCGGCATTATATTACTGACATAAAACAAATGTTATGGCAAAAGAATATATTACAAATAGCCAATGGCAAATATCTTTAAAAGTTGTGATAAAGTTACGTTATTTTTTGTAAATTAAACGAAAATATCTAACAATCATGCCGCTTTCATATCATTACATGGTCTTTTTAAGACAAATGTCAGTATACAATGCAAAAGAAATATTTTCTTTTGATGATAGGCATTTCAATAATTTTACACGTTGCTTGTGTATTAGATTATGTTGCCGATAATAATACGTACTACAGAGATATTTAGAAACAGAGAAATTTTGTTGTCAACATGCGATGGCACATTTCCGTTAAATTCAACATCAGAGAAATTGTGATTAGTTTTATTGTAAACGTGTGCATATGTGTATATATATATATATATATATATATATATATATATATATATATATATATATATATGGGTGCGTGTGTATGGGTGTACATGCACGTATATATGTGTAAATATATATATAAAATATTTATGTATGTATATATATATATATATATATATATATATATATATATATATATATATATATATATATATATATATATATATATATATATATATATATATATGTATATATATATATTTATGTATTCACTTACCTACATACATATAGATCACCAAATATTATTTAATGGAGAAAGTGATAACTTTGCGTGATGATTTCAGAAAATATTCTTTTAACATGCAACATTTCACCCAACATGTTAGGAATAGTAGAAAATTTGATTTGAGTGGTATCAAATATTTTACTATGCGAACCATTTTTAATTTTCATGTATTACATTTTCTCAAGTTATTTCATGCGGGTTATTTTGAAATAGTTGTGTTAGCTTATTTTGAGATTACTTGAAAATGTTGTATAGAAAATTTCATTAAACAACTATTGAGGTATGTTTTTTTTTCAGATGCGTCGAGTAAATGTGTTAATGTCACGTACATAGAGACTTTAGTCGAAATAATTTACAATACCTAATCTGTTTCCTAAATACAAATAAATAACCCATACAAGGTGTTTCATATAACATTATTTGATGAGAAACCCGCAAATTACTTACACATTCACAAGCCGCTCATATATATATATATATATATATATATATATATATATATATATGGGGCGAGGGAGATTATGAGCGTTTAATTCACTGGTGATCTAAACGAATGGGTACGTCGTGTAAGTGCTTTAATTGGTCATGCATTATGTTCCAATCACAGCTGTGAAAATTATTCTCCTGTCTGTATTCTATCTACTGCTTTACTCTTCATTGGTTTTTGTTGAACCTTTCCTCTAATATATATGTGTGTATGTGTGTATGCATATATATATATATATATATATATATGTGTGTGTGTGTAGTAGTTTACTACACTACTCCGAGTGTAGTAAATAAAGGATTTATGATGACGGTATTTCATTAATTTTTTACGATATTTTTAATAATTTGTAAATCTTTTACATTAATTAACATTGATGCGTCATACAAATGAAGAGTGAAGATCCACAGAAAATTAAACGAACTTTCCATCAATCAGATTTTCGGAGTAGCTAAAAGATATGCAAAGATAAAAAGTATAAAATGAGAGAAGCTAGGTGTGTGACGGTCTTTTGTCTTCATTCTCTAACCTTTGATTTTCATAAACTCCTTAATCTGGTGTGTCTTCACCACCTGTGAAAGCAGCAATTAATGTAAGTAGCATTCTTGTGTAGACAGAGAGTGCGTAGTGTATGGAAGATTGGTTTTACAAATTAAACGTAGAGTTCTCATAATGGAGACTATGAAGTAGATTTCCTATTAGTTTCCATTTGTGTGGAAGGGCAACGAACACTTACAAGTCAATAAACTTTACATCTATTTTATATATGTATATATAGTTAAGAAGCCTAAGGTATAAAATGGAAATATTCAAAGAAACAACAACTTGGCAGTACTTTTAATGTAAGGATTAGAAATATACAGTGCAAACCGAAATCAAGTCATGCTATGAAAGTGAAGAATAAGGAAGTAGATCAGAGGTGCATTATACAGCAATAACACTGCTAGAAAATTGTGACTGGATGATATTTGATCATTTATTGTTGAAGAGACATTTATTTCTGACTTAAAACAAAAACAAATTAGCTAAGGGGAATTTTTTCTAGATACAGAGGGCATTACATATAGAGTCAAGTTTAGCAAAGCTACCATTGAATTAGAAGGCTATTTTAAACTCCAATAAAGTAAGTTAGATAAAGGGGATTTTAGGCAATGTCTTATTAAATAACGTAAGCAGCACCAGCAGATCAAAAAGTTGGCATGCTTAGCTATTAAATCAGACATAAAGTGAGAATGTTTAGTGTTTCCACGGAACAAAAATGAAGCATAACCGCTTCCCAATTGTAAAAGAATGCAATACATATATTTTATCTCGAAGCTGTTCTCGAAATGTTCTTTTATACCCTACATAAATTAACATAGTTAAATGTTTATTGCTTTCTTGTAATTATTATTTATAGTATATTGTTATTCAATCTCAATTTGAAGTGAAATACCCAGGCTCATTGTACCATATGGTTTGTCGGATATATGTAGGGTATTTTAACAGAAAATGAATTCTGATATATAGATTACATTTCAGTTACTATCTGCAGAAACGTTGATTATTCTATTAATATTATTATTGGTGGGATGTGGTATCAACATACTGATGTTATGTATATCTAATATGATATGTGAAGGCGCATGGCTCAGTGGTTAGAGCACCGAGCTTACGATCGTGAGGTTCTGAGTTCGATTCCTTGACCGGGCTGCGTGTTATGCTCTTGAGCAGGGCACTTTATTTATTGTTGCTCCAGTTCATTCACCTGTAGAAATGAGTTGCGATGTCATTTGTGCGAAACTGCATCGGCCATTGCCTTTCTCTTGCATAACATCAGTGGCGTAGAGAGGGAAGTTGGCAGGCACGGGCGACTGCTGGTTTTCCATAGACAAACTTACCCGGACTTCTGCCTCGGGAGGTAACTTTCGAGGTGCAATACCATGGTCATTCGTGACCGAAAGGATTCACCCTCACCCAATATGATATGTATATATGTAAATATATGTGTGTGTTTATATATATATATATATATATATATATATTTATTTATTTATTTATTTATACATGCACACACAGAGTGTTTGAAAAGTAACTCCCTATTTTAAAATACTTATATTTTATTTATTAACTAGTTTTCTCAAATTTCTTGTGCATGTTATTTAGTATATGGGTATTGATTCTATGCTGTTTTTGTTTGAGATCGATTATTTTGTTTGAAATTTAGAAGCCCCGAAACATGGTCTGAGCTCTTTAAAAATATATTCTGGAATGATAAAGCTGTATTCCACGTCGGTGGGTTTTGTGAACTGTCACACGTGCCACTATTGAGCTGGAGAAGATTCTCATACTACCTCTGAAAACATTCCGGATCGCCCGAATGTAACGGTATGGTGTGTAATGACTTGAGACAGGATTGTTGGTCCTGTCATCCTTTGCAATATCATGAATGCTGCAAGGTACCTCACCATGCTGCAAGCTGAAATTTGGCCAGTTATCAGTACTTGGGAAAATATTGAAAACTTGATTTAACACCTTGAACCATTTTTTTCTTTCGGGATGGTTAAAGGAACAAGCCTACTCTGCAAAGCTAACGACTTTGGAGAAACTTGAAAGAGAATACGAGAAGATATGCCTTCCATCTCAGAAAAGTACTTGATGCAATCAGTTGATGCGGTTCCCAGGCGGTTTGAGCAGCTGGTGGCGAATGCTGATGCCTCTATCGAATTTCAAATAAAACCTGTGCTATAGCCTTTCTTCACATATTCATTTATCTAGTATCACTCATCTAATTCATAAGGCACTGCTATACATTCAATACATTGAGAATCAGATTACTGAAGCTTCATTGCAGTTTGAAACAATAAATCAATTATATACCTAATAGCATCTATTATATATTGACAGGTATGGATTTCGAAAATGTGATTCCAAATGCAATGACAAAAATTTTGTAATAGACCAACAGGATAGATAACATTTACGCAATAGTGCATCATAGATACATTTTAGAATGTACTCTACAGGTATTCTTTGGAATTTGGCCATATGATATATTTGGTATATAATGTCTTTAAAATTCTACCTTAATTCGAAGATTTTCAAATGCCTATAACATTCAGACATAATCTCAAAGATTCATAGTATGAATACAAGAATATATAATGAATGATTAGATAAATTGCTAGGTTATAGGTTTATGCATGTGTAATCTCTCATGAATGGAATTATATCATACCGAAATATTCCTACTTTGGTTAGGTAGTATCCGCATGCTTGACGTGCGATAAAAAGCAATCATAAATTGAATGTAGAAATGCTTTCATATCCTTGCATGTTTGTCTATAACTCTGATATATATTGTGAAAAATCAAGTAGAAAGTCTATAATCGATATATATTGAAACCAGACAAATAAATATACTTCTCGTGCTTTGTGCGTTATGCAACTATTATAAATTTATTTGTCATGCAATAGCATATAATCATATTGAATGCAAACGAAAGAGATGGCGTTAAAATCTAAAAGTAGGTGAAGATAAAAAGAAAATAAAAAACATTTTTTCTGCTTCTGTAGTGATACCTAAAAAGACGTTCGGCACGAGAGCATCTGATTCCTATGTTAATCTATGCATATTATACACACGCACTAGCGTGCACACATACACAGCGTACGTGCACACACACGCACACATAAACACACAAATAAACACACACAAACTGACACACACTCAAACACACGTTTATCATAAGAGAAAATAGTCTCTACGGTAAATTTTATTTTTAGTAGTTAAAATAAGTCACAAATATATTTCAACTAACCTTCAGTTTGTTTATGCTTAAACACAGCTTGGCGCCTGTGTGTTTGTGTGTGTTAGTGCGTGCGCGCGCGCATTCGCGAGTGTTTATACATGCATACCTATATCTATATTTATATCGATATATAAATATATATAGCTACAAAGAGAGAGAAAGTGAGAGAGAGAGAGAGAGAGAGAGAGAGAGAGAGAGAGAGAGGAGAAAGGGAAAGAATTGCCATACATAACGAAACGTATCACGCACTCTGCTGGAATGTGTTTTTTTTTGTATGTGTGAAATAAATAATACCTTATGGTTAGCAAAATATGATGCAAATTTAATTATCTATTTGAATATTTTACTATCGTTTCAAGTACGTGATGAAGGTGTGTCATTCTCAATCGTTATTTCATGTCTTCTACTTCGAAAAACGAACAACCATGATGGTTCCAAGTTTAGGCACAAGTTCAGCAATTTCGATTCTGGTTTAAGTGGATTAAATTGACCGCATATTTCAACTGCTTACAGTTTTATACTTTTCTACTCTAGGCACAAGGCTCGAAATTTGGGGGAGTGTGTAAGTCGATTAGATTGACCCCAGTACGTTACTGGTAATTAATTTATCGATCCCGAAGGAGGGAGAAAGCGACGTCGACCTCGGCGGAATTTGAACTCAGAACGTAAAGACAGATAAAATACCACTAAATATTTGGCCAGCGTGGTAACGCTTCTGCAAGCTCGCTGCCTTTGCTTATAATTTTATTGATCCCTAAAGGATGAAGGCCAAAGTCGACCCCTGCGGAATTTGGTCTCAGATCTTAAAGACGGCCGAAATTTTAGTTAGTAGTTTACCTAGCGCGCTACAGATTCAGCCATTTCGCCGCCCCAGAATATTTCGAGTGATATATGGCTCAACCTTTGGCATCAGGTCAGCAATTTTTGAAAAGCCATAAGACGATTGCATCGACTCCAGTGCTCAACTGGCACATATTTGTTGGCCCCGAACGTTTGAAATGCAAACTCAATCTGAAAATAATTTGAACTCAAAACTTAAAAAGATACTGTATGCCGCTAAGCATTATTCTCGGTGCATTAACGATTCTGGCAGTTCGCCTGTTTAATATCTCAATATTAACACAGCAATCGAATTACACAATTCCTGAGATTTGAGAGTACGAGGCACAATGCCACTGTGGTACGGTCATTGCTAATATCTTGGTCAGCACTACCACATAATATTCTTGTTTGAAAATTCATACAAGCGATTAGGATTATCCAAATACGCATACATCCCATAAGGGCATTTCTGTAGGGCTTTTGATAGATCCAATAGTAATTAATAAAAAGAAAATATACCAAATATACATACATTTGAATTTGAAATGCGCAATGTTGAACTTCTACCTTGGAGATTGTAGTCGACTGAAGTATCCCCAGTACTGATTGTTAACACAGATACTTATGTTATCGGTCCTCTCAGCAGGAATCGTAAGTTATAAGGACATAAAATAAGCAGAACTGTTTGTGTAACTGTGGTGTGTTCAAATAGAAAAACGAAACCACATACATAAATACAGAAATGCAAACGCACACACACCCACGCACATACACACACACACATACATACACATATGACGCTAGGTAATGGACACGAAATTTGCGCTTAGATTGAACAACTATCGACAAGTCCGGCTTGAACTCCGGCTGAATGCAGGTATGTTATAGTTGCCTAAAGACGATTAGCTATAAGCTATCAATGGAGCAATTACGTTATAAATAGAATAAATGTGCATGAAGGCAATATCCTGGTAACGGGTTAGACTATAATATTTGTGTATTTAAACATGAGGGTTGAATTTTTATATAGATCATAAAAAAGGTAGTAAGAACGTGCGAAGATAAACTTGATAGCTTTTAACTTTACTTAGGAAATACCTGATCTATATCCAAAGTGCTTCTAGTCTTTTCCATTCGGCTGCCTTTTTTTGGACGTCTACCGATACTTTAATTACGGCGGCATACTAACCTGATACATTATTATTGTGGTGCTATATTTTATTAAATTCTAGAAAATGGTGTGAAAACATGAAGTATTTACTCCTAGTGGCAAATACGTTAAAATAGCTGTGCGAATTTGGACACATTTTCTTTTTACAAATAACGTGCCTGTCACTGTTAATACTTTGGGTGGTTCGTTTTAGTTTTCATTATTTCTGACAGCAAATTAATTCACACTTTAGATGTCTTGTCTCATGTCGCTGTGATTCTGATGCAATTGAATTACAATCATAAAAAATGTGTTGCATTAATATTTATGTATTATCTGGACATTTGACACATATCTAACACTTAAAAGGAAAGAGAACTTACTCGCTATTTACTATATACTACTGGAAGTGTAGAATTATGCTGTGATTATAATTCTTCTTTTCAAAATGTTCTAAGACATTTATTTGTATATTGAATATAATTATCACAGCATTTCTGAATATGGGATATTAAAGGTCATCGATTAGAACAATTACTGCAAAATTAGTTAATTTGTAATTATAGATGCATTCAAGGGTTTATGATACGAAGTTAGCTTCCCACCCACATTATTCTGGATTCAGTTCAATTATGTGGCACCTTGAGTAAAAAAAATGCTACTATAACTCCGGGAGCCCACTGCAATGTGAGTGGATTTTTGTAGGTGGAATCTGAAATAATCCTGCCGAATATATATACTATACGTGTGTGTGTGCATATATGTATATATATATATATATATATATATATATATATATATATATATATATATATATATATATATATATATGTATGTATGTGTGTGTGTGTGTGTGTGTGTGTGTGTGTGTGTTTGTCTTTGTCTTTGTCCTCACCGCCGTTTGACAAATTGAGCAGTTTATTTATGTTAGCATTTATTAGTGAATGATATGTTAAATGTGTTAAAATAAAAGTAGTGGGATAAATTTTCTCGAATAATCTTTTAGGTTAATGCCCCATCATGGTCACGGTGTAATGACCTAAACATATAAAATATCAACGATAATTGTGTTGCAGGTTATGGTTTTTGTGACACAAAATCCATTCTCTTAATAAAAACCTCTCTTAGATTTTGAGCGGAATGTAGCCCTGATAATCTTATCCTACACTACTCCGTTGCTAACTAAATATTAGTAGCATAAAACATACAAATATTGCGGTGGCTCTTGTTTGAATGGTTTTGGAAAGTGAAAGGTTTGAATAATTGATAGTTTAGCAATAGTTTATTACACTCCATATATAGATATATGACATTTTTATACATCGAATTCACGAGGATTATTTTTACCAATATCCATTCAATAAAATCCGCCAGGGATCAAAACAAATCACACACCTGGTCAATGCACTCATCAGAAGTACGTTTACTTTCCTAGTCAACTGTCACCTAGATATCATTTACTGATTTCCTACTCAGTATATTGAACATGCTCATACATCATATGCATTCAGGTTCTATGTATTTCCTTCCGAGTATTCTATAGCACATTTCCTTACAAGATCGTATAATCTATTACACGTTTCAAAATATATAGAATAAATAAAAGCTGGTTCGATCAATAAAGTTTCTATCATCTTCAATTTTTCTGATTTATATTTGTTTCATTTTTCTTAATACTGAAATATGAATTACTAACTTTGAAGATTATTATTTTTCACTCGATAATTCCATTCATTCCTTTCGAAATTTTTGTTGCTTAAAATAAATGGCAATGAAATAGCTCTGTGTTACTACAGTGCATTGAACCACTTAATTACAGTTTCTTATTTCACATTCTACCCCTTCAAAAGGTACAGGTTATATACTTATGAAGAATAATATATTAAAAACTAAGCAAACTGAACACTGATATGAACGGTGGGCAGAAAGTGTCGGAAATAAATATTTATAGGTTCAAAGACTATTCATTAGTATTTGTCTACCGATTAATTTCAACCGAAAGTGAATAGACTAAATTTCATCATTTACAACCTCATAAAATATTTAATCCTTAGTTAGGAAATAACTTCGAGGAACATGGCCTATTCTTAAATGATAGTAGCTAATACTATGTCAGAAGCATATGCAATCTGAAATCACATTAAATCTCACAGTGAATGAACCATCTTTGGGACGAGTTATACAAACAATTTAAAGGACGGCGTTTCACCATGAAACACAATAAAACCCATTAAAACCCAGCAGATCGAGTGACTTTCATTGCTCTATTTGAGTGTTACTCATGTTTGGTAAAGTACGGTTAGTGTTTGTGTGTGGCTGCAAATGTGTCTTTAACATTAATAGTGTTTGAATTAGTTTCCTATTCAAATTCTTCTACTAACAACATGCTTGTATCATGTAGTAAGTACAATACGTGTGGATGATACAGTGTTTTACAAGGAAATAACACTATGTCGTATCTTCGTCAGGTGTGTCAATGTAACAGCGGATAAGGCATTGTTATAAAGAAGGATGTGAATTAGGAACAACACTTAAAACTGAGCAGAACAAAATTTATTGAGATAAGTGCAAGCTTAAGTAAGATACCTATCTAAAATATAAGGGATGGATGGAACCCTTAAGCACGAAGTTCTAATAGGAAATTTATATGACAGGCACTTTCTAGAAGAAGAGATTAATTCAACGTGAAGAGACACAATACACTAGTTTTCAAGTGAAGTCTGCTCTGTGGAAGATATTATTATTTTATGAAGAAGGAATGCAAATTATACAAGTCTCACTGTTTATGTCTAATAGTTGAAGAAGTTCGACCTCACAATGGGAAAATTTGAACATTTATAGTCTGCGATTCGCAATTTAATTTAAAATTATTTATTACTGTGTTTTAGCAATATACACATGCATGTAGTGTCAATTTTCCGCAATCAACTATATGGACACTTCCTAATAACGTTAATAATTAATACCATTAAGTATACAACAAAGTGATCACGAAAACACATAATGTGACAAGCATGATAAATTTAATTAAGATTTCTGTCCGTACTGTGAAGAGGTTATCATTTAGCCAATTTAGACTGGCAACAGAAATGAAGAAAAAATGAAAGCTATGTCGCATTGACGTAGCAAATGAATTCAATTATAATTTAAAACAGGTAATAAGGAAAAATCGACTATATATATATATATATATATATATATATATATATATATATATATATAACTTAATTGAATTTAGTCGTAACGGAAAGAAACGAATATGAAAACTGTGAAAATGAATAGGAATCTAAGTCTGCCACCATTTTTCTCATTTCAATACAGCTTAATTTGTACATTTATTATACTTATACTGGTGGAGATCTTAATATATAAATTATGCCAATGCAATCTTGTAACTTGATCTTATATCAACTAACTCTTTGGTATTATGAAACATTTCTTTAAAATATTTTGCTTTGATATAAGAAGTGGGATATTATTTCTCAATGAGGTGTTCTAATAGACTTAGTAGTCATTAATTGATAAAGGAAATTTTGATATTCAGCTATCGAGAAATTTTATGATTTTATTTATCTTAAAATATTGTTTTTCCTTGTTTATACGTGAACAGATTATAATTCCCAATTTCATTGACACATTAAAGCTTTGGAATCGGTTTTTGTTTGTACCTCTTGCAGAGTTCAAATTGACTGTAGATTAAGTACAATTCACTTTCTTCAAAGTTTTGGAAATTTTCCTTTCTTCTGACATAACAATGTATATTAAAAATAGAACAGTGCAACATTACGTAATAATAGATATATAATAGCGTTAAACCATACTATTAAAAGATGGTTTGCACTTTGTTTACAAACACATGAATAGAGTAAGAGGAATCGATAAGAAGTGTATATTGACTATACAAGAAGTAAATAATTTAAGTGAAATATTTCGAACATATAGTGTATTCGCTTCGTGTTACACTCGATTAGAAATAAATGTTTAATTAAATAATATATATCTCATCAATGCTATTTTGAATCTGCCGTCTAAAACCTGGTACAGATTATATATAGGAATGCAGGTTTTGTGTTCGCTTTCCTAAAAGCATATTTGATATGGTATTCCGTTTATAAAATATATCTTTATTCAATTACCTACAGCAGTAATGGGATAAAATACAAATATCTAAGAGGTATAATGCACTTCCACTAATTGCATAAAAGGTCACTTCAACTTTATTTAACATTAAGTCATTTTAACTTTGCCCAAAATAATTTTGTAGCTAATATTTTGCACTCTTAGATTGGAATCATAGGTCATTTGGTTTCAAACGATTAAGCCGAATACATGTATTGCTACTTTTCTAAATTGTATTTCTCAATCGAACGCATCTGTGTGTGCGTGCGCTCTCGTATGTGCTAATTATAATTCTGATTATTATCATGATCATGTCTTTCATTATCAGTTTTGTTGAGCCATACCCCCACAAACCAAGCTCTAAGATGTGGACGCGTTCCAAACTCAATTACACAAATAATATTTGATATAACAGAATCAAATCTCAATTTGAAACACACAGACGGCCATACAACAGTGTTGCCGAAACACATGATTGAAGTCAGTGGCGTACACACACACACACACACACACACACACACACACACACACACACACACACACACACACACACACAAACACACACACTCACTCACACACACACACACACACACACATACACACACACACATATTAGAAGACTCGGAGGTGATGTACAGGTATTATATATTAGAAAAAATAAGGTACTCAGAGATCTGGATGGTTGTAAATTTACAGATTTTAATTTTTATTATGCAGCATGATAGATTGCTCTACATATAGACAAGGCCTTGTAGTAAAGCTTTCGTAAATATTAATTTTCTGAGATGTTATCAAATATTTCCACTGACGTAATCGTAACTTTTACATGATATTTGAAAGCACGTTACGTAGTATTTATTTTTCAAAATCGGAGACCAATGAAAATAGTATAATATACTGTCACTCTAAATTTGGAGATAAGAAAATTGGTGCCCGGTAAAGTAGAATAGTGAATCTGTTGTTTTTGTTAACTTCAACAAAGTCTTTATCAACAGAACGGAATTCAGAACACTTATAATGATTTGAGAATAGGAGTTGCTATTTGCTTGCGCTATGCTAAGCCGTTATCTGGAATAAAAAACAAATATTATTATTCACTGAGGATACACATTTCATTAATAAAACAAAATTATAATATTATTCATCCAGTACTGCATCTTATATAGAAAAACCATCAGGCATCCTGCAGTTATTGCATGTCTGATAGATTCGATCCAAATATTTCTATGGTCTTTCAATTGATAATGCAACACGAGGTTTACGAAAAATCAATATATTGTTGTATAGATAGTGCTATATATATATGTATTAAAATGTTCATATTCATTTAAACAATCGGTTATGATATAAAAAGCTTTATTTGTGAATACCAGCAAAAACAAAAATCACGTAGATTTTTGTTTCATAGATAGAGCAAATAAATGATCAGCTACAAAACCATGCAACCACGAAAGTAATTCATTTTTAAGTGATTTAACATTCCAAACGCTCCAGATTTCACAGTTATTTTCCACCAATGATTCAGCAGACCAATGAATTTCAATTTCACACACATACACACACACACACACACACACACTGACGTACACATCTCTATATTTACAGTTACAATATTTGTATATATGTGTCCTTGCGTGCATTAGTGCATACTTCTAAGACTTATATATACATTTTTATATTCACACTCGTGTCGTATTTGTTGTTGTCACTGTCCCTAATGTTTGCTCGCTATTCCCAGCAGATTCTCTGTTCTGACGCCACAGAAGCTGCATATTATTGTCAAATGCGTGAAATTATAATGGACTTTGGGGTAACTGACGGTTTTTTCTATTTGTTCTTTTGTTATATTTCTGTTTAAATTTTGGAACTTATCATTTTTACACCTCTCTTAAATTCTATCAATTCAGACAGATATTGTTTTTGCAATATCTAACTCTGTCTCTGTTTCTCTCTCTTTTTCTCTCCTCTTTCTCTCTCTCTCCTTTCCTCTCTCTCCATCTTACCTCTCTGTTGTTTTTCTATCTCTGCTTCCACTCCTTTTCCCTCGTACTACTTAACTTGTGAATATTCCCATTTCCTTCTCCCTCTGTGTTCTCTTCCGCCCCTCTCTCTCTTTCTCTTGCATTCCATTTTCTGCTTGACCGCTGAGTCATTCAATCACGCTTCTCTCGCCTTACTCTCTACTTACACCATAGTTTTTTTACGTTCTTTTTTTTATATCAATTTCGTTTTGTTCTCCCATCTGTCCCCTTTTTCGCTTCTAGTCCTACAGGACCGTTTTCGTGTTAAACATATATTCGTATCGTCTTAGAAGCGGTTTTTTCATTGTATCTTCTATACTTGTTTTATTCTCTTTGTATATTCACATTTGTGTCGTGTTTCTTCCAAACATTATCGCTCCTCGCACCAGCTCCTCGCTGGTGACGCCACCAGAAGTGAAAACAAATTGTTGTAAAAGGCATAACATTTTAAAGATCTTTTGAACGATAACTCACGACGTGTGAAGAACATCCCGCTTGTGTGAGAATTGTGAGTGTGTTTTTATTTTTGTTTATACAAATTTGTAAGCTATAAATTATATATATAAACAGCGAATTTAAATATTTCACTGTTCACTGAAAACATTCTTTTCGACTCTAAACGCTCGAAATTGCGGGGTTTGGGTCAGTCGATTAGATCGCCCACAGCGTGCAACTGGTACTTAATTTATCGACCTCGAAAGGATGAAAGGCAAAGTCGACCCCGGTGCAATTTGAACTCTGAATGTAAAGACAGACGAAATACCGCTAAGAATTTCGCCCGGCGTGCTATCGTTTCTACCAGCTCGCTGCCTCCGAGACTGAAAGTATTACCAACAGCCTTTATTTATTTTCTATACAAACACAGATATCTGCATGAATGTGTGTGGGTGTGTGTGTGTGTGTGTGTGTATCTGTGTGCGCGTGTGTGTGTGTGTGTATGTGTGCGTGTGTGTGTGTGTGTGTGTGTGTGTGTGTGTGTGTGTGTGTGTGTGTATGTGTGTGAGAGAGAGAGAGCGCTCGTGTGTATGTGAAAACATTTATGAAATTGCGCTTCTCCAAAGATTTCGCTTGTTCACCTTCATTACTCTGTGCTTCGTGTAGGTTCCTTTGGTTGCTAATACGAAAACTTTTTGTGGATATTAATACATCTACAAGAAGTACTGATCAGTAATACTGTCATTAATTAGAATTTTGTTCCTCATAGCATTGAGTTGAAATGATTGATTGTCATATTCTTTAAGACTTCAAAACTTTAGTTAGAGAATATCGTTTACCGACTACTAATTAATCTATATTTGCATCTACTCTTAAGGAAATAACGTTTGTGACATAACTAGCTACAAACTGTCAATGCGCTTCATCTAAGGTATTCTTTTTTGATATAATAGAATATGAACCGAAATCTTATAATTTAAACGACGTCAAAATTGAAACTCCGTGTCACTGTTTCGTAACTAATTACAAACATGCACGTCATGAGGAGCATGATAGAAATACGAATGATAATCCGCCTTCAGAGAAGCGAGGATAAATCATAATTTACAAGTTCTTGTGTACTCCTGTGTTATGATAACATTTTATTTTCGTAACAATTAATATATCTAATTATTGAATTAATTTGAAGAGTAAGCCATACATATTTCACAGTGTAACATCAAAACATGGGCATCATTTTCGCTGACAAAATGTAAGGTAATCATTTAATTGCCATGGATATGCCATCAGTCTATGGTTCCATATCTCTACTCATATAAACAAACTGATGTAGGAACATCTATAACATGTTTGTGTATGTGTAATTTATGAATGCCCATATGCGAAATTTTTGTGTGTTGTGCATTTGTATAAAGAAAGATGGAACAACAAAACAGCGGCAGAATGACTGAGAATCAGGTAATTTAGCAGCAAGTGAGAAAGTGAGACAGAAAAAGACAGACAGACAAAGATTTACTTTCGTCTTGTGTGTGTGTGTGTGTGTGTGTGTGTGTGTGTGTGTGTGTGCGTGTGTGTGTGTTTGTCTGTGTGTGTGTGTGTGTGTGCGTGTGTGTGTGTCTGTGTATGTGTGTGTGTGTGTGTGTGTGTTAAATTATTCAAACTGTCCAATACTGAAATACCGGAACATAAAATGCATTTCTTCTGAGAATGATATCCACGGCTTTATATTGAACTATAAGTTATTAACATCAATACCTACTAGTAAATATAAGATAAACATTTCCTTTTCCAAATGCCTTGCAGTATTCTCAAGATGCATTTCTATAGTTGGTGTATAGAATGTTTGCCGATGCAGAAACGCATTTAATTTCTTGATGTAATAGAATATTTAAGTTCCTATAAAATGTAGACACACTCGAGGACCTGTGTGAGCGCGTGTGTGCTTCCTGTGCGTGGGTGTGTGCGCGCGCGTTCATGCGTACGTGATATGTGCGTGTGCGAGTGTGTGCGTGTGTGAGCATGTGTGCATGTGTGAGTGTGTGTGTTGTGTGAGTGTGTATGGGTGGGTGTTAGTGTGTATGCGTATGTTAGTGTGTGTGCGTGTGTGAGTATGTGAGTGCGTGTGTACTTACATACTTTCATATTTAGATATGTTTTGGTTAAAACTGACCCAGGTTATACTTGATTTAATACCACCAGCTAGGAAAAATATTCAAGTTGCATTTCATATTATATTTATTCTTTGGGCACCATAGCATAAGCGTATTCGAGTTAAAAATTACTGATTACAGAGATATTTCTGCATCTAGGTGATGTTTTTGGAATTTGATGGAAACAGTCGTCCAAGATCCGTTTGAATATTGTAAGATCATTTTCATCTCATTGCTTTCATTTGTTTTGGGTCAAAAAATGAAGTGCCGGTTGGGCCCTTGGCTCGTTGTAATCGTCTGAAATTACTACCCTAGTGCCAGAATTTGAAGCTAATAATATTTAATCCTTCCAGTCGGTGAATTGGCAGAATTGTTAGCATGCCGCATAAATTACTTAACAGCATTTCGTCCGCCTTTACCTTTAGTGTTCACATTCCGACGAGGTCGAATTTGCTTTTCTTCATTTGGGGTTGGGAAATTAAGTACCAGTTGAACACTACGGTAAAAGTAATGAACCCTTCCCAGGAAATATTGAAGGACTTGTGACAAAATTTGATACCTATACTATTTAGATATAGGTATCAGTTGTAAGTTAAACGAACATTTTTATGCACTCTTTGAAAATATACACACTTTAGATATTCATTTTTCTACGTCAACGTTCTCAGATAAATTTTGCTGTATATTTAATTTAGTTTAACATGGAGCTAATCAGTACTTTTCAACCATCATTTCTTTCCCACATATAAAACCGCCTAGAGCCCAAGAATTGTTAAATTTTGAGGAGGATCCCAAGCCAAGTATTCTTTTATATTATATATTAGCAAACTCAACTAGAGAGGTTTCTCTCTATCTAAATATGCGTTGTGACAGAGGTAATCTCCACTATTGATTCCTCCCATTCTTCCCCACCTCTACCGAAATGTTGTTATGGAAATACAGAGACAGATCAGCTTCTCTTTCATAATGTAAGATTATATAAGTGTGTTACATTTTTATTGTGTCTAATACGTGTATGTTCTAATATTTTCTTTAAACTTCTACAGATACATCTACATCAAAGGATGCCCTGTTTTAAGGAAAACTTGCATTATATTGATTCTCTATGCCTTTGTAACATGTTATATAGTCTCTTTTTAATATCAATATTAATCCTTTTTGTCATTCCAATACAACTTTGTTAAAATTCTATATTTATATCCACTTTAGACCAAGTAGAGTTGCGTGTAACAATGGTTCGTGTTTATTGCAATATTCATACATCTTCCTCCAATTATATCTGTTATATGCTCACGCTTCTTTTTCATTCAGGTATCAGATAAATATTCTATTGAATCTGTCAGTATTGACATTCATATATTTGTTATAACAAAATTTTTAAATGAAATTACATTAACAAATGTCTGCTAACTTGAAATAAACATAATCTTTCTGTCAACATACCGTACAGACACAAGTTTCAAGGAATATATTTATATGACATAAATCCCAATGGAAATGTTAGAAATAGCAAATAATTAAATAGAAGACTAGTATAGTATCCATAATTCAAACGCTGCAAAATATATGAGACTAAAAATAAAATGTAGTATATGTATCAATGAGAGGTGTCTAAGTCCTGATGGATAAGTTCTGAGCAAAATAATAATGTCTGTAATTTGAAATGTTCAAAGAAAGTAAGCAGAAAATATCTTAAGAAAACTAATCGAACGAAAAATGGAATGCGAATATAGAGATGGAAATCTATCGTCAAGAATCATATAAGGAATGTGAGACATAAAATTGATGGATTAAAAACATCAATAATAATACCTAAAGCGATACTACTAAGACATAAAACGCAGTGGTCTATAATATTTTATGCAGTTAAGAAAGTATGTGTTTGTGTACGCTACACGTATTCATTCTCAGAGTTTCACAATCATCTTATAAACAAAATATGTTTGTGTGTGCCTGTATGCAAGTGTATACACACGAACACACACAAACACTCACACAGATTCACATATACACACCAGTGTAGATGCAGAGACAGACACGTACATACTACATACATATACTTATATAGTTCTTCTCAATGTAAAATTCTAATGATTGCTTTACAAATAATATATTCTCTATGGAAATGGCTATGCTAGACTACTTTGTGGATTTGCTACAAGTGTAAGAACGTCAGAAATGATATATGTTGCATCAACCTGCTGTTAACTATAGTATTCTTGCATACACTCACACATTGTCATGTATATATGTGTGTGTGTGTGTGTGTGTGTCTGTATGTTTGTCTGCACGAGTACGAAAGAGGGAGAAAATGAGTATGCGCGTGTGCCTGTGTCTGTGTGTGTGTCTCTGTTTGATATGTTAATATTTTGATTTTCATTGAAAAATCAAAACTTTCGCCGTAATACTCTCCAACACTACCGAAAATGGACAACACATTACTCTATAACGAAGCACTCTGATACTGTTTGGCATGTATTCTCTTTGTGTTATGAACAACACGACGGTTGGGACAGAAGAGAATTCAATAATCAGCATTGGATTTGTTTCTCCTTTGTTTATTTGAATCTAACGTTACAGATATTACTGTATTACACTAATGGGAAGAAGATTTCTTCTTCTGAATCGGGACCACCATTTTGGGACCACCATCCTTGTACTTTCTTGATAGTATTAAATTTCAAAATATTCTGTACAACGTTCAACAGTAATATCATTATTGCAAACGAAAACTTAATTAAAAATGGTAGAGCTCTTCCTGGCAACATACTGTATAAGTAAACACGTTTACAAACACATCTAAATGTCAGGCAACTCGGAAAATATTATGCAGATTTATTGCATTAATTCCAAATGATATGGTATTCAAACATGTTGGGGGAACGCAACAACGTCGCATAGTGGATATCAAGAGAGAGTATTATAGTCACATAAATAATAACGCACTCCCATAAGATTCACTACAGAAACATAAATGTGTTGTGGTATACACCAATACAGTGCATTTGGCATACTGACAGCGTTTTAAATTAATTCACTTGACTAAAAAGTAAACAGTCCTCGTTCATACACGCTTGGAACGATTCCGAACATACTGGAAAGTTTTAAATACATACAGAATATCAAAAAAGAACTGCCTCTGAGCTGAAGCATGTGGATGAGGCTTTTTTTATCAAAGGTTACCAGGACTTGGAGAATAGTAGTAAGAGAGTACATGCGCGCGTGCACACACACACGCACACACACACGCAGTCACACAGGCATGTTCTCTCGCTTTCTCTCTCTCTTTCTTTCACTCTCTGTCTCTCTTTAAAAAGATACACAGAAGCACAAACAGACAAACACACGCACATTACATGTATATATATGCGTGTGTGGGATGTATATATATATATATATATATATATATATATATATATGTATATATACATGAGTTTATACACACACACATATATATATATGCATATATATATATATATATATATATATATATATATATATATATATATATATATATATATATACATACATATATATATATATATGTATATATATATATATTTATATTTATTTATTTATTTATTTATTAAATTTGATATTTATTTTGATGATTATTACTCTAACGGATTTTATAGCGTTCTAAATTGAACAGTAAATGAAATTATAATATAAAATTTTTAGGTTTAGATTTGTGGAAATTTACCGTTTGCTCGTTCATTGCACATTTGGGATGGAAAGTTGTGTGCCATCTTTCACTGTTTCATCCTGTTTTGTATATGTTCATGGGTCAACTATGAAAATTAGATTTGAATGGTTTCTGTTTTTTCGGATGTGTATTGCTAATAATAATGATGGTGATGATAGCAATAATAATGGGACCCTGAGGAGATGGAGTATCTTATATTTTATAATATTTTATAATATTTTATGATATGTATTAATAATTCTGGATGTTCTATCGAAATGTACATACGTCTATTTGTTTCTTATTATTATTGTTATTGTTGTTGCAATAAAGTAGTTTCAACGGATCAATTTTGAGCTCTATTTAAAGTTGATATATATATATATATATATATATATATATATATATATATATATATATATATATATATATATATATATATATATACTTTATAAACATATGTGTGTTTTTGTTAGTTTGGTTAAGAACGCAGACTACTAAAGTCAAGATTTCGATTCCCGGCAGTGAATAATAATAATAATAATAATAATAATAATAATAATAATAATAATAATAATAATAATAATAATAATAATATAAAAATAAAACTACTGAATGATAATAATAATAATAATAATAATAATAATAATAATAATAATAATAATAATAGTATTATTTTTCATTATTATTGTTATTAGTAGTAACTGTTGTTGTTGTAAGGGCGTTGATAGGGATCGGTAAAATTCTGCGTAAAATACATGACGATATTTAATTGTCTTCGCTCACATTGTAAGTTAAATCTCGTCAACAAAAAAGAAAGGTAGGAAACTCAAGTCGACAGAACAAACACCTCCCAACCATGACACGCCAAATACCATCTTCAACAACATCATGAATACAATGAACACCATCATCGACATTACTATCACCACCGTCAGAATTACCTTCACCACAGACACAAACAACATCGTAAACACCAGCAAATCCCATTATGTCCTTAAAAAAACAACAGCAACGTAACAATATAATGTATACATACATATATACGTACACACACAAATATATATGTACACACGCGCGCGCGCACGCATACATACATACATACCTATATACACACACACACGTATATATCATGGAAACAATATATACATACGATAGAAGCAAATATTTTCGAATATGCACATAGCATAGTACATACGAATGTGTGCACAATTTTGCATTTGTGTATTTGTCGCCAATTACTCAATAGTTTGTAAACTAATTTAAAATACGTCATTAATTATTTAAACTCTAATTTCATAAAATACTGAAGTAAATTTCTTTATTTTAATAATAATAGTAATAATAATAATAATAATAATAATAATAATAATAATAATAATAATAATAATAATAATAATAATAATAATAATATCATATTATCTCTGGCTGCCCAGTCCTGGCTAAGAAGGAATATATTCACAGACACGACAAAGCTGGGACCTATATACACTGGAAGCTATGCCAACATTATGGAATAACAACAGAAAAAAGATGGTATAAACACACGCCAGAAAAGGTCATAGAAAACGAGATAGCAACCATACTCTGGGATATGCCAATACACACAGATAGAGAAATTAAGGCAAATAGACCAGATGTAGTTGTCAAAGATCATGAAGAAAAAAAATGCTTTCTAATTGGTGTATCAATACCAGCAGATGACAACGTTTCTCTAAAAGAAATGGAAAAACTTTCAAAATACAAAGACCTGGAAATAGAGATAACTCGAATGTGGAATCTAAAAACAGAAACAATTCCTATCATAGTAGGTGCCTTAGATATAATAAAAAAATATTCAGACAAATACATAACAAAAACACCAGGACTTACAAATATATATAACATACAGAAAATTGCACTACTGGGTACTGCACACATTCTACGCAAAACACTTTCAATACAGTAAACATAAGAGCACCACAGCAAACCACAGCACATACCCAAGGCGCACAGAGCTGCGCTCGGTAGTGAAGTGAAAGCACGTTATAAAAATAGGGCTGCTGAATAATAATAATAATAATAATAATAATAATAATAATAATAATAATAATAATAATAATAATAATAATAATAATAATAATAATAATGATAATAATAATAATAATAATAATAATAATAATAATAATAATAATAATAATAATAATATCGAAAAATACCTTAGGAATAACAACCCAGGTTCTAAATCTCCCATAAGACACCTGTTGAAGGCTGGAGAGTATATCAGCGGAAACGTTGTGTTAACAACAAACAAGATGAGCACAAATATCCGTCAATTATAAATAATGTAAATAATGTACATAATTTCTCATTTCTTAAATATAAAACTGTATTAAGCCAATTATAGTTCAGGCTTCCAATGCTAGTGGCCACTCGATGCAACTACTGGCGTCTTCCTGTGCGGTAATACTACCACTTGGTGCGTCTTTGTTTTGCAGTGCATTTCCCCTGTTCCTGGTTTTTTTTTTCGATGTATGAAACGAAGGAACAGCATACATTCGTGGAATGTCGTTTTCTGCTGTGGAAAACGGTTGTTCAAAACAGTGGTCATGCATTAAATATCATACAAGGACGCTGTAAGTTTACGAGTGGTTTCCACGCTTTAGGAATGGACATTTGTCGCTTGAGGATAAAACTCGTTCAGGGCCATCGTTGACCTCCCGCACGAATGAAAGTACCACGAAAATGCACGAAATGAACGTGGACAACTGGTATCGAACAGTTAACGAACTGTTCGAATTTTGAGCGAATTTGGAGCGAAGAATTGCGAATGAAAAGAGTTGCAGAAAATGTGCCCCGCCTGCTCACGCAAGATCAACAGAAATCGCAGCTGAATATGTGTCGTAAACTAAAACAGCAGCTGGAACGTGATCCGGCCTTTTTGTCGAAGGTCATCACTGGTGACGAAATCTGGTGCTACTGGGCTTGCATATAGTGAAGCAAAACACGTGTGTGTGAGAGTGCTTGTGCGCACACAATGTTTTTTAACGGGAAGGCAACAAAACCCTGCATTTGTACCGAAAACGTGAGATATACAAGTCTGCCTGGAAAGAAATTATTACATTTAATCTAGTAAATTTCAGAAGACAGTATTTAATTTCACATGTTTACTAAATTCAAATTAATTGTTTTCTGATTATCGGTAAACTGTGCGTATTTACAATAATTAATTCAAAAATTTAGTATGTGTCTGTGTATATGTATGTGAATGCATTGCGAAGTTTTACTGAAGGCTGATTTGAAATACACAATAAATCAATTGTATTGTACGTATATATTCTAGAAGAAAACGCTGCATGTAAGATTCCATTTTCATTCTGTTTTGTTTTTCATCTTAAAAACTACTTGACTGTAAACATGCTAAGTAGACGCGGTAATGTTGTATATATGTACCTGGTGATTTGGTAATATCTTTCCGGAAGTGATTATAAAAATACAGTTGTTTTCACTTCCATTCGTTCTTTTGACAATATAAATTTTGAAATTCCAATACCGACGGTTGCTGTCCTAATGTATATCATAATGCATCTAATTTTCTTTTCAAGCAGTGCATGATTTCTATGGTAGTTGCCCGCATGCAACACTATCTTATTTTCTATTACGTTGAAAGAATCCTATTTTGTAATTCCTTTATATCATAACTTTGTTAGAAATATCAGTGAAATTGCTTGGAGTTATTGTCCAATACTTGTATAATTACATACATTTGGTTCTTAGTGGAATCGTTTATTCAATGCGTTTAGAGAATATTTTGAATTTGAATTAACAGACTGCATACACGTGTACACGTGACTTTTAGATAAAATTGTAAATAGGAGTACATAGATTTACATAGTATATATTGTTTGAATATATTCATATAATGAGACAATGATTGAACTGAGCCTGGTCATGTAAGTAATCTATAGAAATGAAACACTATAAACATAATGCATTATAATAAATATGACGTAAAGGTATTTCTATAATTACATATATACCGAGAGAAATAGCATGCAATCAATGGAGAAGAATAGTTAATTTTAAAATCAATGTGTCTCCTTAAAACGGAAGAATTTCATGAATATACGCCAAAATAGTACCAGGTTTCATATTGTTTATAATGAATCATATCAGGTAATGTCGATAGTAATGGTTGCACTGGCGCATCTTTTGTAATACTTCACACATATTTCAATAATCAGATATTCAATATTTGGTACCTCATTCAAAACTGTCATTCATCGTAAATAATTTAAAAAAATAATAACTACAATTTAGATTTCACATGTTGTGTCACACATCTTAGTAACTCAGTTGACAGAAACTCCAAAGCAAATAAACGCAGGTAATTCACTCGAAAATAAAAGACCAGAAATATCACATGGCAACGAGACTAACACATGAAAACAGAAACTAACAGTCAAATAACCCAATTTGTCTAAACTTGCGCTCCTTGGGAATTCTTTCAAAATAATTTTGGCTTTCGCCATGCAGGCAATACTTAATAAAATTTTCTCCAAATTAACACTCAATATACAATGATTGCTGCATTTGTTATTGACGAGTATGTTCAAAGATTACAATCCTCCAAGAACAGCTGCACTTAGCAAACATTTCTGAATCTGTGAACAAGAATACTTGCACGTTCTTTTGCTTTTGCTTTACTCTAACCACAGTGGTAAACGACGAAGTTATCTTCGGTGGAATTTGAAATACAAAGGAAATAAACTGAACAAATGCCTCAAGATATGTATCCGTCCAAAAGTCTGTAAATCTATAGCCTATACTCTGAGATTGACATCAATGTGTTCGTACTGATTTAGCATTTTTCAATATCCCGTGTAGAATACAACATCCCGCATGTGGTGGCCGTTTTCTCTGATGCATTTCTGAAGAGTTCTTAGAAGTTGGTCTCCACTCTCTCCAGCATTGCTTTATCAATTTGGGCAACTTCCACGCGAATAGCTTCATTCAAATCATCCAATGTATGGGGCTTATATCCATGCACACGTGCTTTGAGGTTTCTCCACAAGACGTAATCACACTTGGACAAATATGGGGACCGAGGAGCCTAAGGAATGTCAGCAAACCTGGAAATAAGGCGCGACCGAAGAGAAGGCGAAGAACATCCTTTGATGCTCTGGCTATGTGGGCCGTTACCCATCCTGCTGAAACCACACACGTGGAATAGGCATACGTTTTTGTTGTAATTCAGGCACAAAGAAAGTTGTTTATCATTTCGATGTAACGCTTGGAGTTCACAGTAACGGTATCTCAATTATGGTTTTCAAAAGTAAGGACCAATGACTGCAGCATTTTCAACAGCACAACAGACCGTCATGTTTGGGTTGTGAAGTTGTATTTCAAGTAGTTCTCTAGAATCTTCAAGTGTCCAATAACGACAGTTCTTTTGATTCACCACGCCATTGAGTTTCGTCACTTGTTAATAAAATGAGGTTGTCTTTTGCCTCAACAATTGCTTCTTTTAACTATTGCGCAATGACAAATTTGTACCGTCTCCAAGCAAACTACGCCTTACCTATCGATTACCGATGCCAAGCTCCGTGGATTACCTCTAAACAAAACCATTCTAACTCCAATCTGACGCGTTCCACATTTTCCGGGATCTTTACCATTTCTGGCGTCCCCACGTGTACCTCATGTGCGAAGTGTATTCAGTCAAAGTAAGATTGTGTTACAGGTAGCAATAACCTGATTTTGGTGAATGTTGAAGTGGCGGCGAAATTCACACTGTGACAGACACGTTATTCTTCACGTAAATGTCGTAGGCAAACAGGTGATGCTCTATCATCCACAGTGCCATGGCTTCATCTGAAAAGGAAGACAACATGCTAAAAGAATAAAAACGAGATAAATGGTACCTGTTGCACATGTTCCCCTCTTATGGGGCTAAGTAATAACCGTTTCAAAAAGGTCCGTCACCATTGCTCCACCCTGTGTAACGTTGGTGCAAATGCATATTACATAATCAATATGTAACAAAGGATCATTTCAATAAACTTTGGAGAATGAACGCGTAATATGTTCAAGACTTGGAACTATGCATTTGATCAAAAACTACTATTCAAAACCATAAAATTTCGATAATTACTCACGCTAGTTGATCATAGTGAAAGGATTGTTGTACCAATCGTGGAATTTTCAGCGAACAGAAACAATTATATATCATATAACTGCATAAAATTTGATGATATCAGTTTTAATAGGACAAATATATGCAAGCCTTTATTTTATAATATATTCAATGCAAGATTTCATTTTATAATATATTCCATTATGGCTTTTCGGATTTTATTCTGTTTACTTTAAACATTCTTCCATTGAGTATTATAAAGAGAAAAACAAATCAAGTTTCACTCGATTTCGTATCATACCGAAAATTCAAATTCAGAAGTAAACGTGTAAGAAAGTTATATGTAATCAATTATGTCAATAACTTTGTAATAAGTGAACTTCTGATCCCATCTTTTTATTGTTTATCATGAAGTAAGGTATGTAGACTTGAATACATACGCGCTTAGATATTTTTTGGATTTTGCGCATACCGACATCGATTAACTGCATAGCAATTCGTATAAAGTTACTTTGTCAATACATCAGTAAAATACTTTGATATACACTGCTATCCTTCTTTAAATACGGAGATTTATAGAAACGATAATATGTTGCCAACAAGTGTTTGTTATAAGAATGAAATCAAGTGCTTCTTTGCAATGCGAAGATTACATTGCACGAAAACTGGTAGTAAATTAAAGGGCATTTATACAGTGATACGACCTAACAGTAAAAACAATAACACCATTCTCTAAGAAAAGATACTTATCCAAATAGACTGAAAAGAATGTGGGATGATATTTACTGGATACGCAAAGTTAGACCAAGGGTCATTGACTTTTGACCTTTTCCCAAACTTATGCTTTCCCAGTTGATCATGAACAATATCTCTGTTCAGAAGTAGCTTTATACATTGATGCAGATGTTTGTTGTCGCAATAATTTACTAAGACACAAATGCTTCGCTTATTGTTTAGAAATTGATATTACCTGCTTATAGTAGTTTCCGTTGCAATACATTTTATAGGTAAAAGTATTATACACACACACATATATATAGTCAATTCGAAGAAGTTAGATCCACATTAGGGATTATAATCAAAAGAGCTCCACTGGTTAATCGATATCATATAATGAGAAAGTCTCAACGATGTCAGGGATTATTGTAGTAAATACATATTAATCTCGAAAGGAAGATGGAGATACATGGACGTATGAATAGTTTATCTGTATGATATAAAGATAATATTTTTTTAAAAAACAATCACTATACACATAAGTTAGAAGTTTAAAGCTCAAAAAGTAAATGGGAGATGTGATAAAACCTACATAGATGTTTCAGTTCCAGCTCCTATGTATTGTTTTTAATTTCAACATCTTTATATCATACAAATAAATTATTCATACATCTATCTTTCTCCATTTTCTTCCTGTTTGCCGAACTACTGAATTGCAAACTCACCTACACATGTTGTAACTTATTGGAGGGGACAAATAAAATGACATAAAAACATACACACTTCAATATATATACAGATATAAGTATGGGTGTATGTATATATATATATATATATATATATATATATATATATATATATATATATATACGGTATGGTGCATGTCGTTCAATTTCTGTCCGTGGGAAATACACTCGCGAAGATCTGGTAGTTCAGAGCCTACAGTACAAAATACCTTCGCAATTGCACTACAGTGTGATTGAACCCAAACCCATGTTGTTCAGAAGCAAACATCTTACCGCCGATCTCCACCTGCGTGTAAAAAGAATACAAGTGCCTCGTCGACAGGGGATCAGACCTCGGTTTCTTGCATGGCAGATGGATATACTTAACCCTGTACAGAAAAGAGACTCTGGATGCTTCCTCTTAGCATTCAAAATGACTACAACGATAAATTTAGCCTTTTAGACCACACTCTGTATATACAAATAAATACAAACATTGACACACATAAACACACACACATGCACATATTTATATTTATACATAAACAGGAAATCTGAACAATCAAAAAATACACAGACTGGAAGTCAATACCAGTAACATCATCTCAAAAATAAATTACTGGACGGGAATAGTTGTTTCAAAATTTTGACTGGATAAATAAAATTATTTTACTTCCGTTCAGTATACTTCGAAGTGTCGCTCGCGGAGTACCAGGTATGGATCAGTAAGTGTGTGTGTCTTGTATAGTAAGGGTAGTGTTGGAGTTTGAATGCTTACCTAATATATTTCCAAGCCAATCAAACTATTTGCTAGATCGTTGTGGTTTTCATCACTGTTTACAATTTCGTTCCAATTGATTTTAAATTTGGCATATGGATTGTTTCGTATACTAATTATGGAAATAAAATTGTTTCCTATAAATCCAGAATTAAAAGTTATTAGCCTGTAAAATTTGCAAAATTCTGGTGATTTTAGCCAATACGAAGGGAGTATTTTACAAACCGTGGCGAATAACTGTTTCCATATTAACCAAAAATGCTGCGCATGTGCACAAGGAGGTTAATCACCATATTGATTATAATCAACAAATTGAGAGTACCTAGGCGTCTTTAAAGCGTGGAAACATACGCCGGTGTGCGATACACCGTTCCATGTTTAACTCTTATCTTTGTGAATTTATGTGGAGAAGGACATAAGAGAAAGATGACTTATTTCATAAAATCGTAGAGTGTATGGCAAACTTTCGTTCTTGAATTTTTTAAACTAATAAATGTCTGTTTTAAGCAATGTTTTGACTGTTATATCTAGCAACTCCTATTGGTAAACTCGTAGCTTTTAAATATTTAATTTGCTCACTAATGTTTTTCAGTTTTGACTGTTTATTTTGCTCGTGTATATTTTAATGTTTTGACTGTTATTCCTAGCAACTCCTGTTGGTTTGTTCGTAGCTTTTAAATATTTAATTTGCTCGCGGATGTTTCCATGTATTTTTCCGTTTACTGTAGCTAATTTAATGTTTGGACATGCTGATGAACTTCCAGCTGCCCTGATGATGGAAGAGGCGTCGGAAGCGCTGTTTTCTGATTAGCTGAAAATTCTGAAAATTATCAAACTTTGAACACCTGTAACGTTTTTCAAAACTTTTTCTGGAATATATGAATAACAAATTCGGATTCACCGACAAAATTTATATCTATATAATATATTAAATTCTTTTTTTAAAGATATTTGTAAACAGTGAGAAAAACCACAAAAATCGTATTTGCTTTGCGGACATAAACCAGGTGAGTATCGACTTGTGACATTGACTCTTTGACAGGTAAATATTAATTCACTATTTGTATTAAATTAGACGATTAATATATTATTAGTTGTATCATACATTCTGGAAGGTATGTGACCTAGAGGTTAGGATGTTGCACTAATGAACCCTAGATCGTGGGTTCGATTCCCAGATTGGACTACACGTTGTGTTCTTGAGCAAAACGCCTCTCTTTACGTTGCTCCAGTCATCCTTTAAATCAAGGTGAAATGTTGTCCTGATCGCATAGTTAGCGGGATGACGTCATTCGAAGGTGATAAATGATGCAAACAGCATTGTAGCCAGAGATGTGCAAAAATATTCGATTGTCTGGTCTGTCACGTGTTCATCTGATTATATACACACATAATGTCGATGTGTGGAGTTCCTATTTTATTGATATCACAAACATACTTTTACTATCAAGATCACGTACTTTATTAAATCTTTTTCTTATCGTATGTCTCCAGTCCTCACCGTCTTGCTTCATAATATCAAAATAGAATCCTGAAAACCTATGCTCTCAGTAGTATTCTACAACATTACTATTTAAATACATGTGTGGCTTTGAGTTGAGATTTGATTTCATGCCAATAAAATCTGTGCACATATACATTTGTATTATTTTCGATAATATTTCCCCTACCGCATACCATACCACGAAAGTATAACTAGCAATTTACAGGTTGACATTTAGCCAAAAATATCTGTTTATGAATTCCGATAGTTTATCTGAAGAGGATGATCACAACTAAAATGACTTCAAAAGCTGGCTTCGGTTTATTCAGTAACATATTTACTCCTAATGCGAATTTTAGTATTACAAGACAGAATTGCTTTGTATCAGAATTTCTAGTGCATTTCATTGGCTCCACCTCACTTTTAGATGTTATCACGCCAGAGTGTAGGTGGAGGGGTCAGTGTTATTCTTGCTAAGTATGATCATAGCGTATTCTGTGCATATTTTTATTTTGGGGGTTGGAGCGGTATAGTCTTGGAGAGGGAATAGAAATATCGAGAAAAGAGTGCGAGATATAAGGAAAATCAATATGTAATTCATGAATTATATTCACAATCTTTCAGGTCTTTACCGTGTATTCATAGATGTACGTTATTAATGAAGTACAATCTAACATACGCTAGGTAGCTAACTACCGATATACAAACATGCAAATGCATGCATTCATAGAGAGAGAGAGCGAGCGAGTCCCAGAACAACAGGGATAGAGTGAGAAAGAGGATTATAAAAAAGTGTGTAAGTGTAAAAAGTAAGGAGATAATGATGTATCTCCCTTGGCTGAACGAAAGAACGTCAACGTATAGATAATTGAGAATGTCGAATTATAGACAATGCATGCGCACACATACAATCACACATATGTATATATAATCAAGTATGTATGAAAATGTGTACATATTCTTAGGTAGTTATATATATATAGATATGTGTCTGTGTGTGGTGTGCATATATATATATATATATATATATATATATATATATATATATATATATATATATATTATACATATATGGTGTAAACGTGTGCGTGTATGTGTGTATATATATATATATATATATATATATATATATATATATATATATATATATATATATGAGTGTGTCTATATTCATACATACATGCGTGTGTATATGTATGTATGTAGTGTATGTACCAATGGGTATGTAAGTCTATATACATACTCATACGTGCACAAACACGAACACTATACACTTAAGACCTAATTGTGATTGTAAACGTGTCCTTATAAAAAAATATACTAAGAGATTAAATAAAAATATTGCTCCATTTAAAATGTTAAATTGTCTGGTTGATTTTATGACAAATGTCTCTTAAATCTTGATGCATTCTTTTATATATTCGTAATCATGAAGTTTCTAGTTTAGTTCACAGCAATCGATAGACATCGAAATACAATTCACTTCCTTATTACTAATTCCGGCTCCAAATTGTAACCGACTTGTATGAAATATAAGTACCATTAGTAATGTTATTTCATGAAACTGAAATATCATTTGCTTGTGAGATAGCATACTAAATTAAACAAGGAACCGTTTAAATGAATTCATGAAGTAGTAAAAAAGGCGGATTTATTTAATAATATTAGATTTGTTCTATATATAATACAGTATCTCTTTAACACTGTTTAACACCTGTCTTAATAATTTTAAATAGATGTTGTAATATGTAAACCAACTAAATGAAGGCTACGATCTAAATGAAATTCCCTGCCGTGTAAAAAGAAACGAACAAAATCTTTAGGGCGTGTAATGTAAGCTTGTTTTATGTGCTTCCTTTCTCAGATTCCGCTACTGTCAATTGTGCCTGTCATAATTGCGTTGTCCGCAAATATATCATTATACCACGGCAGTAAATACATGAAATACTTTGAGTATCAGAAAGATATTCCAGTAAGAGTCAAGCACTTTTCGTTCGGATGCCAATGAATGTGCTGATTGCGAGAAGTTCGCTTCTCCTCGTTTCCCATGAGCTTCATGGAGGTGTAGAAAGCGGTTTTAGATGCATGCGATTGCAAGGATGTACGACTGACAATTTACCAATGAATGCTCTTTGAAGAGTCAATTTCGCTGTGCTGACTGCGAAGTAGCCTGCAAACCATGTCTTGTATTTTGCTAATGGCAAACATATTTCATTATCAGTAGAAACAATTAAGTGGGAAATACAATTCATTCTATTCAATATACTCCTTTACAAGCTCCGGTCGCTTACTTAAGTTCTATATAAGGATTCTATAATACGTGATCTTACTATGCAAATGATTTCTCCTTCAAACAATTTCCCTTAAGAAATTTTAAGAATAGAGAACAGAATATTTGCGGAAGTGAATTTACATAATCTGAAATGAATGAATAAAACCCAACAATTATGATACTTATAAATGTCTAGATATATGTTTATATATTTTCATTCATATACGTTATTATTTATGCGAGTGGGTATATGTGAATATGAACGTTGCAGTTTCATTAAACTTCTGCGCGTAGAGATTTTAAAATGGCAGTCACTATAGAAACGGAATAATCAAATAAGAATGTTTACTTATAATGGGGTTCGCAACATTTAACAATGCTAACTTATACAGGAAAATGCTTATGTCCAGTTTCTTATTCGTTGCTTACGTTGAATCAAAGCGAAACACCAGCGGCTTAATCATCATACCACGCCAATGTTTAAAACCTACATGGAAATGAACTTACTAGTTCATCTCCATGTGCATGCACTTGCTTTAAGCATAGAAACTAAGCATTGTTTGATAACTACGCACTGGTTAATATCTCTGCATATAAGCTTAGAAATCAAAATATTATTTACATAAAATAATGTCGTCTTCGACAGAACCTTTGTTTACTGGCTCAAAAATTTCAAAATTTATGCTAGCAAACAATGTCAGATAGTACACTAATCAGTGAAACGCAGCAACATGTATATAACTAAGATTTGTATTATATAAATATCGCATTATATATTTCATAAGTGAAATCATTGTATTTATTTTACTAATTTTAACTGGTTTGTTCTCTCGCAGAAATGATGCAAACCAAAAATGAACAGTGTATTGTAAGTACCTTAGAAAGGCGCAGACTGTTTGCTTCTCATGTAATTTTACATCTGGAAAATATTATCTATTTCGACATTGCTTTTACCACCTTAAATGTTCTATGAGGAGTGATTCTGGAAGAGTAGATGAAATTCATCAATACAACACCCCATATTATTTCATAAAGGGTACCGAAACGAAAGTTACCACAGTTTTTCTATCAACACCGTTTCCATTAGTACTATTCATAATCTACAGGGGTCAATATTAGATTCACTCCATCATAGCTGCAATCTCTCTAAAGCTATCAAACGCAATATTTATTTTTTGTATATCACACTTTTAGTGACTACAAAAACGTTATCAATAATAGTAAATGTGAAGACGAAGAACTGGGACAATCGTAAGCACGATGAGAAAGATGCATAGCAGTATTTATTTCGTGTTTACGTTATGAGTTTAAATTTCGCCGAAATCCACTTTGCCTTTCGTCATTTCGAGTTCGATAAAATAAGTACTAACTGAACAACAGGGGCATGTCGATGTGATCGAATTACGGCGTCCTCCTAAATTGTTGGCCTTGTTCCAAAATTTGAAACTACTATTACTAAATATGTCTCAGGCAGTTTCGACGCATTCTCTTGGTCGATTACAGTACAATTGATAGTATGTTACGTATGAAAAGACAGCTTTTGTGTAATGCTAGAGCTGAGAAAACCAGCGCAATATTGAGCACGAAAGTTTGTGACATTCGATAAACAGTTTCATCAGAGCACTTCATTTTACTGAAAATAAAACAAACTATTTTTTACATACAATAGGGTCATAAATAATGATTCCGAACAGCGGGAGTGAAACGCAAATGTCGTTTTTTTACAGTACTTGCATCCTAATTACACGATAAATGCTATGAATATTTACATAAGCCTGGTGAACATATGAAAAAGGTTATACCAGGATTAGTCGCATTGTTACAGACTGATCTAATGGTTAATTCATACCCCATATTTAAGTGAACCTAGAACAATTATTCAGATATTTAGACGTTGCGATATTTAAGAAGCTGTAATAAATACTATATCAGATTATTTGCAATCTTTTCGCATTTAAGCACAGATCTCACCAAATCACAGTTTGTGAATATGCTGAATAATACAAATGAAATAACACAAATATTTGCATTGACATCAACTTCTAATCGAATACATTTCTATTTCATCTCAGCGCTTATAAATGAAACATTATATTATAACTATCTTAACTCTTAACGTTCAGTCAGTTTCCAATGCATAGTTACTACATAATTCAGCGTTTAAACTTTTAAGATGTTAGTGTGAATTGAAAAAAAAAATCATGTTTATATTTCATTTGCGCAGTGACAATCGCTTCGGAAGATATAATTCATTCAAAATCGTTACAATAGAAAAGTAATAGAATAGTTGAGGCTATTGTATGTAACAATCAAAGCGGACCTAATAATTTACCAGGTTAAAATGGTAAATAAATATGAGAACGTCAAATAATAAACCAATGAGAAAGGAAACAAGTGGGAACATATTAACAAAGAAATGTCTGTTGTTTCTTTTCTTTTTTTTTTTTTTGTTCAATTCTAGAATTTCTGTAAAAACAGCGAATTCTTCTCGAGCGCTATTTGAATGTTCGGCAGAATGGCTTACCCATATGTCTGATATTACCGTCTCAAACTACACCGTATATTTATAAGACAATTATCACTAAGTTATTTCAACGGATAATCCTTTATAATATCAACTAGAAAGAAACTACTTTATTATGCATCTTACCGAAAATAAAAGGCAAATTTCTTTCATGAGAACTTGGAATCTTCTAAAAATGAGAGCTAATCAATTAGGAGCAAGTGGATTTTAGAATGAATTAGATTTTGTGGCGGTTGCTTTATCAGTGCTGAGTTTGGAGTTATTAACAACTTGACACATATAATTTAATATCTTGAATAAGAATATATTTCAAAATACATATATTTCCAATTATCTCACAAATATCCTTCTATCACACCAATTTTTGTTTCATCCAGAATATAAAGAATTCAGCAGCAAATGTTTTCATAATATTTCATATCAATAAAAATATATTTGGATGCTTCACTTCTATCCACAAAATTACGACTTAATGTTATAGCGTAAAATATATCACATTCGTCATAACCATTCCTTAAGAAACAAGAAACAACATTTATTGTTGTCTGTGCAAATATAATGTAGAATGATTGTATCAATCGTTTGTAAACATAATAAGTAAGAGTTCATTTAGAAATTGTGAGGTAAGGCACACAGTGTAGTGCATTTAAATATATGAATTGCAAAATTTGTATTTTCTTATGTATAATCACTTCGTTTAATTTATATTCTTCACTGTGATGTTACTGACATAGACTCCCCTAATGCGCTGTCTTTAGTGCAATAGCAGACATAGATCTGCTGCTGTATTTAAGTTTTTGTTAAATGTAACGTAATCGATATTAAAGCACTGATCGGTAGCGACTTCAGAAAAAAATATTTAATCGATGGTTTAAATGTCTTACAGTATTTCCTTTGTTTCTATACGATATGAAAGTACGTCCCGTTGGGTCCGCATTTTCGCTCGTTACTTTAGAAATAAAAAGAGAAGTCATATACGATAAGGAATGTGAGAATAGAGAAAGCTAGAGATACAAAATTGCAGAGACACTAAGAGAGGAAACATGATTGAAGTTTGTAAAAATAAAAACAAAGGGACAAACAGTAAATACTGAAAGAGGAAATTTCGAAGAGAAGATCCATAGAAATAAGACGAAAGGAAAAATGAAAAGTAGGGAAATCTCCGGAAGGATATTTTATAATTGATCAATGATGAACTAAAAGAAAGATTGAATCCCTAATAGAAAGATCAGGTACCTATAAAGAAAACACAGAAGAATAAAGGAAAAATAGTTAAATGGCTAATACATATGTGAAAATATGTCAGAAACTTCACTTTAATCTAACAAGTGAAAAGATACTGGAAGAAAAAAAAAAGAAATGTACAGAAACTTCTAATTGGACGTAAGAAAAAAGACTAAAGTACGAAGGAATGAAGTTAACAAAAATTAGAGACAAACACAGAAATACAAATGGAAAAAAAAAAACATATTTCGCTCTGAACGAGTCAAGGAATAAAATATACGTAGATAAGGGGAATCAAAATTAGAGAAAGTATGTATTAGACATAGTAGAAGGATTTGCATAAGCAGAAAAGAAACATTCTACAAATTGAGTGTTGTCACAAAGAGACAACATATCAATTGCAAAAATCGAGGCGTAATTAAAGAAACGTGTCATTTGAAGAGCAAATCTGTCAACATGAATACATAAATGCCGTATTAAAGGAGAAATGAAGAATAACTATTCAAAAAGATAATCATGAAGAACGTGACATCATGAGAGAGTTATATGAGAATAGCAAATTTACCTAATAAATCATTACATCTAATGAAGCAGGGACTTCACTATGTAGCATAGGCTACACGATAAAATGAACACGCAGCAGAATTGAAAGTTTCGATATCTGAAAATCATATTGCGTAAATTCCTGTATAAGCTATACGTCTGTGTGTGATTTTATATGTGTACTTGTGAGCTACGTAAGTTCATTTATAAAAGCAACTGAGTCATAACTTTAAGGATAACCGACTCTTTCAGAAGAGTATTGAATTTATTTACTTTAAGAGGAAAAAATATATAAGAGTATCGTGACAAAATGTTCGAACTTGCCGCCGTCAGATAGCGGGTTAAAATTTCAGTTGCTGCAATACTCTCTCTCTCTCTCTCTCTTTCTCTCTCTCTCTCTCTCTCACTCTCTCTCTCTATCATTCTCTGTTTCAAGTATGTATATAAGTTTCCATGTGTGTATGTGTGCATGTGTGTATGTGTGTGAGTGCAGCTGCATGTGCATGTGTGCGTGTGTGTATGTGTGAGAGAAACATTACAACATAAAAGGATGTCGGGATTCCTCTTACTCGATTCAGCAACTACTAAAAACAAGCCCGCTAGTTTTTAACACATAGGCACTGAAAGATTGCGTTGAGAACGGTTTCCACCTCTTGCATGTATCTCATGCACGTTTGGCTGTTGGCATTTCCAGGTCCGAACAGCTTGTCTCGAATAGAAGAAAGTATAACAATCAAGGATAAGAATGTAAAAGAAATACTTAATAAATACCAATCTCAACAGATTCTCTGGTAGATGTTGTCATGTGGTTTTGGCTCAAAAACCTCCCAAATTTACACAGATATATACAACCGTTCGTTAGTGACTGCATAGACAATGGACCACTAACACGGATGACAAAATCAGTGAGATTGCTGATAACGGGAGGACAAACAAAGGAGAGGGGAAGTCAGCAAATAGATACCCTTTACATGAGAGCCGTAGTCTGGAAACAATTAACTGACCTCATAAAAGATAAGGTATAAACTATTCTGGAAAAGGAGAAGGTACTGTCAGAAGAGCAAAACGTATGTAAGAAGAAATGAAGCGGTACTACTGATCTGCTATACATAGACGGCAGAATATTAATCGAGCTACGAGTATGAAGGAAAAATTTAATTGTTGGATGGATAGATTACAGGAAGTCTTGCGACCATGTGCAGACAGCTTACTCTTGAAACGTCTGAGGAAGCTTGGAATCAATGAGAAAATAAACATCTTTTTTTTTGGGGGGGGGGGCAATGAGAGTGTGAGAAGTAGAACTGATGTGTGCAAACGTACCGCTAGGTAACTTGAAAATACGTAGGGACATTTTCCAAGAAGTTTCGCTCTCTCCGTTACACTTCGGCGCTGCGCTAACCCCTCTCATAAGTATACTAAGAAAATGCAGGCCTGCCTATGTGTTTGCCAAATCCAAGTTGAAAGTTATATCACCCACGTTATATGGTTGACCTTAAAATATATACAAAAACATGAAGCATTTGATTTCTTTTATCCCAACAAGAAGAATATTCAGTAAAGACACTGGAATGCAGTTTGTCGTAGATAAGTGCGCAGTACTAATGATGAAGAGAAGTTAGAAGATAAAGTCTAATGGTATAACATTGCCACAAGAAGACGTCATTAGATGGCTTCAGAATAATGAGAAATACAAATATCTACGTGTGCTGCAAGTCAATAAGATAACTGAAAGAGAAAGGAAAAGGAGTAAGTCACTAAAGAGTACAAGATGAGAATTAGAATCTTGCCTGAAACAAAGTGAAATGGAGGTAACAACTTTCAAGACATAGATATATGAGCTACACCAGTACTGAGATACTCTGCTCTACTTCTGAACTCGACAAAGCTGCAGAACTTGTGTAGCAGATCTAGAAATCTATTATCAATGCAGTTCTCAGAAAGTTACTTGAAATTTCAGAAGACGTGTTGTCGCCTATCCTCAAGGTAAAATACCTGCCTACTTAAATGAGCATGCAGTTGCGAAATAGTTATGTAAGTAAGAACAGTTATCACCTTAATGTTAGTGACATTGTTTCTAACAACTGCGGCATTAGAGATTCTGCTGTTGTTCACAATGACGATGATACTATTAAATAAGATAACAGGGACATTGTATAATAATGCTGGCAGTGTTAATAATAACAATCCTATTAGCTACTTTAATTACAGCAATAAACATTTAGATAGTCATATGCCCATTCATTTTGCTTGTAACGATAGTCATACTAAAGTTAATGATGGAGGAAATCTAACTTATCATAATATGAATATCAGCGTATCAATTACTAATACTTGTTAGAACAAGTTAAGTCGCAGTTTACATATTAATACGAATAATGACAATAGAAACACTGTTTAAATTATGATTTAAGAAAGGAGAATAATATTGTCTATGTGATCTCAAATATTAAAGCAAACACAATTTTCTTATGGTTTCTTAAACATTCACTTGAACAAAACTGTACAAATCCAAATATATGGTACCCTAGGCATAACACCTACATGGACTTCTAACTTGTTGTCTCTTGAGGTCTCTGGGTGAGACTTGGCTCCAACTTGTACAAATGCAAAACAAAAGTCAAACATAAAATAATAATAATAATAATAATAATAATAATAATAATAATAATAATAATAATTATTATAATAATAATAATAATAATAATAATAATAATAATAATTATAATAATAATAATAATAATAATAATAATAATAATAATAATAATAATAATAATAATAATAATAATAATAATAATAATAATAATAATAATGATAATAATAATAATAATAATAATGATAATAAAAATAAAAATTCTAGGGTTGACCGTCTGGATTACAGGAACATGTTATTCTCGCAGAGTGGACTGGGCCAACGTGATATAAATTTTCTTGCTCGAGTACCCAATGTAGCGCCAGGAGTCAAACTCACGATCTTTCGTTCGTGAGCCGAATATTCTCAACAGTAATCCACGCCCTCGCACCTAAGTTTGAATATACATATATGATCTTTCACAAATATATATATATATATATATATATATATATATATATATATATATATATATATATATATATATATATATATATATATATATATATATATATATATATATATATGTATATATATATATGTATATATATATATATATATATATATATTTATATATATATATATATATATATATATATATATATATATATATATATATATATATATATATATATATATATATATATATATATATATATATATATATATATATATATATATATATATATATATATGTATATATACCTGCATTTGCTATGCGTGTAGTCGAAAATGGATCGAAATATTTGTTTCATCTATCAAGCCGATATCTTTCCAAGTTTTCATCTCATTAGCACTCCAAAATATTCAATTCTATTGTTTTCGAAGTGTATAACGACTTTGTTTACCGTTCGATATTTTTAGGTTTCCCTTGTAAGTTTCGATTAAAATTTTATGTAGTCGAAACAGAGAAACAAAACATTCTTAATCTTCAAGATAAAATGACATCTTTCTTTAAAGAATACAATGAATCATTTTCTCATAAGGCTATATCATTTGTGTTGTAAACAAGTTTCTTTAAACAGTATCCCCTGTGGTATATATTGACAACAGAAATGACAGTTCTTAATGAGATATTCACAAACGTCAGTTGAATCAATGCCATCTCATCATCAGTATGATTTTTATCTACTTAAACATCAGGATTTGGAGGGCATTAAAATCAAAATAACATGCAAGCAAAAATATTTTTTTTTGTCATGATAATAATAATGGTTACTTTTACCGGATTCTTGGCAGAATCGTTTTCCATGCGAGTTAAACTGTTTGTTTTGTTCAAAGAATCATTGCCGTATATCATACCGACAGTTTGTTTGTGTTTTGGCCAGGTTATCTTGCCTTTACTGTTCTTTAACCTGAGGTGATATTATTATTATTATATGTCGAAATATTGTTCACAAGATAGCAAATGGCACTCTTCTTTTAATTTTGACTTTATATTAATTCATATTATTATTATTATTATTATTATTATTATTATTATTATTATTATTATTATTATTATTATTATTATTATTACTGCTATTGTTCTTGTTGCTGTTGTTGTTGTGGTTTGCTCTGTGTGCTTTGGGTATGTGCTGTGACTTGTTGTGGTGCTCTTAGTTACATTGTATTTAAAGTGTTTTACATAGGATGTGTATAGTTCCTAGTAGTGCTATTCTCTCTGTGCTATCTATACTTATAAGTACTTGTTATGTATTTATCTAAATGTGCTTTATTTTTTGTCATACCTAAGGCGCCTACTGTGATAAGAATGACCTCTATTTCCAGATCTTTATATTTTGAAAGTTCCTCCGTTTCTTTGAGACAAACATTGTCAACTGTTGGTATTGATACCTTGAATAGATAGCGTCTCTTTTATTCCATCCGGGCTAGTGGTGTACATTGGCTGGTAATATGCCTTACGGTTTTGTTCACACATTCCGCACTTATCACTTTCTGACTTGTTGTATTTTATGTAATTTGTACTTAATGCTTGCTCTCGGTCAGCGCAGATTAGAGCCTTTGCTTCCTGTTTAAGTCACTTTTAGTCATCCACAGCATATTTTGTTTCTCTGTCTGTCTTATTTTCAACATCTCTATGAAATTGACCATGGATTCGCTTCTTTACCCACCTATTTTCAGTTTCATTCGTTTCCAATTTATTGTATAGCACTTTATCTTTGCAATCTTTCATCTTACAGTAGCCTGACCTTCCTACCTCTTATACTAGCGGTTCTGTGGCATTTTTGGCATTATTATTATTATTATTATTATTATTATTATTATTATTATTATTATTATTATCATTATTCACGCATGTTATATATGCAATAGAATACTGTGTGTGAGCTAGTTGTTAATATTGTTTATGTTCAGAATGTATGTTGTAAAGTCAGTTTGCGAATGTAAAAGCAATGTATAGTACCGCAGCATTCTTCTGCTTTGGTAAGAGTATCTTCAATTTCTCTTCTGAAGTCCTCTTCAGGTGTGTATCTAATTTAATTCCTATCGGGCTTTCAACGAAGATATATAAACCGAAGTATTTTTAATACAGCCAGCCAAGCTTCAAAGATGTTTTGCATCAGACATATTACACACATGCATATATGTCTATGTACTCAGTTTCAGGATCGTGCGTAAGGATATATATATATATATATATATATATATATATATATATATATATAAATGGTAAATCCAAAACGAAAAAAATAACAACAAACTACAAAGGATTCTGCGGTACACAGCTTGAAACACGTGTACCGCGGAATCCTTTGTAGTTTTGTTGTTATTTTTTTCTTTTGGATTTACAATTTACATATATATATATATATATATATATATATATATATATATATATATATATATATGGGGGGGGGATAATTGTGTGTGTGTATGTTTGTGTTTGTCTGTGATATGAATTACATCGAGTAAAATTGCCCACTCGATCAGCTAATTTAGTGAAGATATTTTTATCATGAAAACAACATAGTAATTCTTGTGAAATAAAGGTACCTTGGGTTTCTTTACCGAAATATAAATTTATTTCGCATGCTATATAATTATAGTAACGAAAAGAGAGTTGAATAAATGTGCTGTAATCAACGTATGAATGAGCATAGAGCGGAATCAGTAGCGATAATTGACAGTAGAGTAAATACAAGCTGTGTTTTACGGGTATCAAAAATTAAACAACGAATGGAATTTGGTGAGGTATTGCTGGTTGTTTATCCTTAATTACTGATAAAATTTGTGTTCTTAAATGCCGTTTCAAAATTTCTGTTGTGTTTGTATAATCCTTGGAGATTCTAAAATTTTTTTTATTACATATAGTTTTCAAACGAGCACGTCTGTTTCATTCGTTAATTCAAGTTTTGGTCTTAGGTAGGATCATCCACTTGATAATGTAATCGATGTTCTCGTTTTTAAGTCTCCAGATTAGTGCTAAGAAGGTTGTTGCATATCTCTTCTTGGGTTGCATCAAGGTATAAGAATAGATGCTGTATCTGGATTTAAATTTTCCTTCAGTGGTTCAGAAATTAATTATAATTTCTGCGGTCCAGAAGTGAATCATCTTCTCGTGGCATCCAGTATATGCTACCGAGATTTCACAGGCTGAAAAAAAAATTGGAGGGCAGATTTATAATTCTATAAAAATAATTTAGCCACTCTGTTTCTTAATGTACTTGTATTTGTTGTTCGCTAATTATATGTATATGTATATATATACATATATATATATATATGTATATATATATATATATATATATATATATATATATATATATATATATATATATATATATATATATATATATATATATATATATATATATATATATATATATATACATATATATATATATATATATATATATATATATATATATATATATATATATATATATATATATATATATGTATATATATATACATATACATATATATATATATATATATATATATATATATATATATATATATATATATATATATATATATATATATATATATATATATATATATATATATATATATATATATGTATATATATATATATATATATATAACTTCATACGTTTATATACGCATATATATACATTCGTGTGTATGCGTGTTAGTAATTGATTTGATGTGTTTGTGATGGATTTTTTAAATTTTAGAAGCATCGTAAAATATCAAAAATTTATCTAGGTAGGTGCAGAAAGTTTGGTTTTGTATACGTGATACGTGACCATATATATATATATATATATATATATATATATATATATATATATATATATATATGTTCAATTCTCTTCAGAAATAGAGGATGATAATATGAGCACTCCTGCCATGCGTTTAATTCTGCTAGGTATATTTACAAAGATTAACTCTTGCTGGGGAATGTTAATTATTTCATTCTTACGAACCCATCCTTATTTAAGAATATCTGATTGGTGTCATAAGAGATCACATAAGTTAATGATATTCAAATTAGCAACAATATTGTATTGTTGAATTTTAATAAGGATAGGGATTATATGGCAATACGGAATAACACACCTTCATTTATGGAAAAAGAGTCTTTCGTTAACTGTAACATTATATGTATGTGCATGTCTTAAAATGTGTGCATTCATGTGTATGCATTACTTACGTTTTGCGGATAAGAACATACAAAAAGAGGATACATATTGCCGACTGTAAATAGATTCAGGATGCTGGTGACCACTAATCCTCACGTGATTTTGGGGTATAACAATATCATCATCTTCGGCGCGGTTTCTCTATATTGCTGTATATTATTATTCTGTATATTTTAGATTCATAAGTGTTGCTTATAACGTTTTGCGTTATATTAGTTCACGTCTTTCTCATCTACTTACATCAAGATACAAGAAACCTATACTCTGACTCTCACAAATTAATATCATTTGCATCAAACAAATTGAATGTCAAGCCAAGAAATCTACCATCCTGTGGCATATCTTTTAAAAGAATTATATTTATTTCGTACAATGAAATTACTTCAACAAGTATTACTATTTTTCTTTGGACAGAGATTGTACTTGATGTATTGAATTATTAAAGCTTGAATATTATTGCAAATAGGAAAAAGTCTAAATTACCGTCGTTGATAACATTTGCAGTTCTTAGATTACTTTTATCTGCAAACACCTACTTTTGCTATCCTCTCACGCACGATTCTAGTTGCTTATTGCTTATATTTATCTCGTCATTAATATCATTCATTCATAACATTCATTTTAGTAGTGGAATATATTCTAGGTTCACGAAAGAAAATAATTATATAAATACGGCGAGTAAATGATACTCAAGACCAATACCTTGATCAATTTTATAGGTGAAGTTTTCAAGTAACAGCGTCTAAATATCCGCACATCATTCTAAATAATTAACTAAAACTCTGTACGTCTGATGAAGGAACGTCAGTGTGTGTATCATTTTGCCTTGCATTTGCTTCTTAAAATTTAAAGTAATTGTTATTTAATCATTGCAAGAATCCATTGTGCACAAGCCCTCGAACATTTTCCATTCAACCTCCCCCAATATTCACTGTTAATTAGGCCTTCTCTCTCTCTCTCTCTCTCTCTCTCTCTCTCTCTCCCTCTCAATGCATCACGCTGCTTACTGCTCACATACACACACACATACATATCAATATATGTATGTATATATATATATATATATATATATATATATATATATATATATATATATATATACATATATATATGTGCATATAAACATGTGCATATAAACATGTATATCTTTTATAAATATACATGTGAGTAAGAGTGTGTGTGTAAATATATGGATGTATGCATGTACACTCCAGCTTCTGCTAGCTAAAAGAAACATCCTTCTCATAGCAGTACTGTTTGTCTTGGAAACAGTTGTACGCTTATAAACAATGATTACGTCAGTCCATTCCTTTTGTTATCCGTAAATTCATATTACACTCTGTACTTAACACTTACGTGTAAAGCATCATTATATTGAGTTCCAACAACTAGTTGTTAGTATAGCTGTACTTAAAGAAAGGTACAAAAGACATACTCACAGAGACATATATAAACGTAAACACCTATATATACATACGCACGCAACGCGCACACGCACACAAAGGCACACACAGATATATATTCATATATATACATGTATATATATGTATACACACACACACACACACATATATATATATATATATATATATATGTATATGTATGTATGTTTGTATATATATATATATATACATATATACATATACATGTCGCCCTTCTGTACGAGAGCATTTAGCAATTTTCTATACTTTGAACACCCGTCAACATTTCTCTCTGTAAGATACATTAGCTTTAATTCTACAGTTATCATTCATGGAATACAGCTTTAATTTCTATGTTACAACAAATACAACAATTCAAGGATGTTTTAACCGTAACTTAAAATGTTGTCAAAATGCATCCATTAAGTATTTTTGAACACGAATCTTCATAAACGCTGTATTTTTCCATGTACGCAATCAAAATTTACTGTTGCATGTGAGAGTGAATCTGTAAGAATACTGTCACAATTATCAAATTTATTTATTTAACCTTTCACACTATAGCATCCATCAATACGTATTTCAGCCAACACCATATTCTTACTCTTCTCATACAATTATATCTCAAAATAAAACAGTCGTTTCCAGATAAATGTGTATAACATGTCAACTTTATTGTTGTTAATTTACAAAGTGAATTTTGGTTGTACATTTAATGTTGAATGCGTGTCAACATTTGCTTGAGTACGCCGAACGTCTTTGCACATTAGATATATAACGATCCAAGTATGGCACTAAAAGGTAATATTGCTACGTGTACAGTGATTCAAGGTTTCTTTGACGGATTAAAGACATATTGGATAAGTATAATTTTAAATTATTTCTGAGTATAAATGTACTTATTTTTTTAAACTCTGAAGCCCCCTAACTTCCTCGAAATTGAATTGAGGTTTCCGTAGGAAATTGCTGTTATACTATCCCATTGAACAGAAGTAGGTTAATTTGTATGTTATGCTGAGCTGGGAAAGTTGTTTAAATTCTATGCATATCGATATATCTAATATTGCAAGTTGCCAATTGTTTCCATAATAATATTCAGCCATGACTACAATTTCTGTTTCTTCATAGGGAGATAGCAAAGGATTCCTGAAGTAAGATCAGAGTGTCGTATGTCCAAATATGTGTGTTGATTGCTTGAGATCCCAGATAAACTAGTTAAACAATTTAGGAGACTAGTGCCATTTCCTATCCACAATCCACGCAACATCTATTATCACAGTTTCCATGTTCTTAGGTCCTCGGTCAGGGGGGTTTCGATTCAACATTATTACAGTATTAATAGCGTTAAATTGGTGTTTTTACATGATGGCCGTGGATAGCTCCTTCAAATTCAAGCCGTATTATCAACATAGTCCTCCTTGCGATCCACACAATTCTTCAGTGCTTGGATTCCATTGGATCACTGCGATACTGGTTCCCAGCCATGTGTTTTTGTTTTCATTTTGGCGTACAGATAGTCAGATTGTGCTAGATCAGGACTATAGGGAGAGTGATCAACCAGTTCAAAGCTATAGTCACGAATATCAGCCTTTAAAACCAAGGATGTGTAGGCTGGAGTAGTGTCCTAATGAAAACAAATATACCTTTCGTCGGTTTAGTTGATAGCTTTTCGTAACTGCCTCAGTAAGTTAGCATATTATTCTCCATTGATTCGTTGCCTTTTGGAAAATAACCAATTATTACAATGTTTTTGCTTCCCCGAAATTTCAGGCCCTCACCTTCGCTGGACATAAGACGACTTTGATCTTATTTGGTGCATCTGAGGCGGGATATTTCCACTGCGGGATATTTCCACTGCCGGATATTTCCGTTTTGTCTCTATCCGAAAGTGATGAAACCAACCATCAACCTGGCTTCGGAAACGTTAGAAAAACCGGTTGGATCTGCCTGAAACAATGTCAGATCTTCCCGTTGTATCATCATTTTGGTGCTCCTTTGAAACTGGTGTCATAACAAATTAATTGTCCAGAATATTCTCAAATCGCTCACGGGATATGTTAATAGCATTGGCTATTTGATATATAGTAACATGCCTGCCATCCATCAGTAGGTGATAAAAACGATCAACTGTGGAGACAGTTGCAGGACGTAGAGACCTTGGGTCATATTCAATACTCTCCCTTCCCTTCTTAAATTCTGCCCACTTTTGCACTGTTGATAAAGCTGGAGTGTTGTCCACTAATGTAGACATCATGTCATCATGAACTTCTTCCCGGGATGAACTCCTGTGTTCATGTACATGATAACACTCCCATGTCAAACAGATCTCACATATTCAAAAGAATTTGCTACTTGTTACATTCGTAGTCTTCTTTGAACAGTCAGATATCCGTTCATCTGGAAAGAAGCAATGCTGTTATTTATAGGAAGGGTTGAAATTATACATGGATTATTTGTCAGACTCGGCATCATACTTTTATTGTAACACACGCGCACACACATTTGCACGCGCATGCTCACACACAAACACAAAACACACAATCACAGGTACACGCTCACACACATACGCTAAACGCTCGCATACATCTATATTCGTGTCTGTGTATACATTACTTTGTAAGTTCATATTGCATATAAATACTTATATTAAATATGTACTTACTCAGAAGACCCAACCTACTTCAAATAACAAAATACCTCGTCTCGGTTGACAAATGCATATTACAAATACTCATATTATACCTAAATAAACAAACAGAAATAAGAGTAGAATATATGAAACGAGAAAAGCTTATCAATAGATATATTATTTATTTCTAAAAATATTTCTAATTTCTTTTGCAAGAAAATAATTATTCAGAAATTTACTCATCACTTTGGTTATCATGTTCATTGATTTATATATTTTTCTTTCTGAATATATTTTTTATTCCGTTAGCGTAAGTGTTCCTAATACCTATATATTCTTCATCAGTTAACATGTGAAATATATTGTCTATGTAAAGAATTGTCTCAAATATAAATAACATAAGCACTCTACCTATGTGTTGTCCTATTGCAAATTATTATCTTTTGGGTTCAATTAAGTGTTAAAAGACGACCATCATCAATTGGTTTTCATTAGCAAACAGCGGTTTTCATCAATTTTTTATTCAAAATTTTGCACGGATACGCCCATTACCTAAAAAGGTGCAAGTTTTACGGCACTTTTCCATAATGAGTGTGTAAATTTTATTGTGCGAGACACCAATAATTATTGCGAATTTTGCTATTATTTAGATCGCAACGAAGTATAAAAATTGCTCTTAGAAAATTGATACTATTTGATTTTTGCATGTCTGTCACACACATTCATGTAATAATTTTCTGTTGTATAACGCTTAATATAATTCGTGAATTATACAGAATATATATATATATAAATACATGCGTGAGAGAGAGAGAGAAAGAGAGAGAGAGAGAGAGACAGACAGATAGAGAGAGAGCGAGAGTGAGTGAGCGTGGGCCTGATGGAGTGAGAATAATTATACACGCATAAACATGCCCACGTAAAGCGATACAAACACGTACATTCATCGGTAGAGATATACATATTCTGACATTTATGTGATTCATTCTTACAACTTGTAGCAAGTGGTAGATTCACTTTAGCTGCATATTATTATATAAATGGCTTCCATAAGAGTTTAATAAAGGAATTGCATTGCTTGAGCCATAGAGTTTGGTGCATTCCCGTTATCTGTTGATTTACACTTTCATTTTATACACCGCATTTCCTTCTCGATCAGATAATATAAATATCGAGTATATTACACGCGCTTAATTTTTAAATTATGTCAGTGGTTAGTTAATATATTACATATTAATTGGATATATAAATAAATACATAAATTTTAGCAAGTTATCATTGCCTCTATGTATCGATGCGTAAGAATTTCATTTCTCTAACATAGCTTCTTTCTTCTTACTTTTCATTCTTACATATTTTATTTTTATGCCTTAGCCATACCATCATAATCATCATTATCATTCTTCTGTTTCTTAGAGTTCTTCCTACTACAATAGTCTTTATCAATATTATTATTATTGTCGAAACTTGTTTCATATTATGGAGTGTCACGTATATATATATATACATATATAATACAAATAATATGTGAGTATATGCATATATACGTACATGTATGTACATACCCACATCTACATGTATATATAGATGCATATCTGGGTACGGGACGTTGTAAAAAATGTGTAGAAAATGATAACCGGAGCACAGAAAACACACAGGCCACATAGAGAACATTTCCTTCATCAGCTGCCACCATTCTAAAACTAAGCGTTTCGGAGGTACATACATACACCCACACACACACACATACACACATACACACACGCGCACACACACACACACACACACACACACACACACACACACACACATATATATATATATATATATATATATATATATATATATATATATATATATATATATATATATATATACATGTATATATACATACACGCATATATATATATATATATATATATATATATATATATTTATTGTTGTACTTGGGGATGGTCATATTGCCAGTTTAGCCAATAAAAACACACGCACTGTATATTTGGTGTTAATTTTTTTTTTCAGCTTTATATTACATTAATCTTAATCTTAATCTTATTTCGGCCAGAGTTCTTTCGTCACACTTCTGTGACCTCATCAGTGGTCCTTTGTTTCCTTCTTTCTTATGTGTGTCTCACCTTGCTAACTATCAGCCAAAATGTGTGTCTCACCTTGCTAACTATCAGGCAAAATGGCTGATAGTTAGCAAGGTGAGACACACATAAGAAAGAAGGAAACAAAGGACCACTGATGAGGTCACAGAAGTGTGACGAAAGAACTCTGGCCGAAATAAGATTAAGATTAAGATTAATGTAATATAAAGCTGAAAAAAAAAAAATTAACACCAAATATACAGTGCGTGTGTTTTTATTGGCTAAACTGGCAATATGACCATCCCCAAGTACAACAACATCTGTTTCAACACACGATTTCACATAAAAAATCTTGCAAAACAAATATATATATATATATATATATATATATATATATATATATATATATATATATATATATATATATATATATATATATATATATATATATATATATATATATATATATAACAAAGTAAAGTTGGGATTTACCGCACGAGTAAAAATATACGAAAAAAATATTTAATGCAGGAGTCTTTTAAAAGTGTTTGTTAACTTTACACTTGGAAGAAATGGCTGACGCCCACCATATCGACATATTTTGGTTTTCGAAAATGCGGAGAGTACTTGCATAACGTTCTATAGAAAAGTCTATAGAATACTCTAAACGAAAAATATATATTGCATTGAAACAGACATATATATGTTCTTAAACTAAATCATTAGTTACTAAATATTCTCCACACTCTTGCGAAGTCGTGATGTTCTATTTTACAGCAACACGGCTGATTGTAATCTATATGATTTATTTGCATAAAGAGTCTCATGTCCCCGCCACACACACACCGTTCATCTGTTACATTCAAAATTTCACTCAATGGTTTCTGTATTCGTATTTCTAACATATGCTGTGCACGTCTTGCTGCCAATCATTTCTATCGAAAACACTGCTGCGTCAATTATCTTATACTAACTTAATAAGAAGAAAGATGACTATGTTGTTTTTCTTTTGTTTTTCGTAGTGTACTGTTGGTAGCTAAACCATCAAGAGAATGATTTTTTTCTTACATGTTCAGCCAATGCTTTTATGTAATTTAAATCGAACAGATGGTCACAAATATAGTAGCTGTTATTGAACGTGCCTTTGAGAAGTATTTCTCTATATTCTGTGAAGTTGCAGTGTCGTGAAATATACAGGTTTGAATATAAATATAGTGTTTTGAATGTTTTTCCTTAACCCACTCCATTCAGTTCCCCGTTGACCATAGTTATGTAGTACAACTTCAGTAATTGTTCGAAATACATATTTGTTATTAATTTTAGGAACGTTTTAATACATTTAAAAATATTCTTTTTTGAGATTTGCTTTTATATAGACAAGTGATACGTATGATATTCATAGATATTACAGTCTTCTCAAAGGAATGACATCGTGCCATAATAATGGCTTCGAATTTTGGCACAAGGCCAGTAATTTGGTGGGGAAGGGTAAAGTCGATTTCATTTACCCAAGTATTCAACTGGTATTTATTTTATCGACATCGAGTGGATAAAACGCAAAGTTGGCCTTTGCGGAATATGAACTCAGAACGTAAAGACGCATGAAATGATGGTAATGATTTTCCACGGCGTGCTAACAGCTGTGACAGCTCGTCGCCATGTGCCATATTACATAAGCATTTGGATCAGTATTATAAGATTTTAAAAGGACGCGAATGAAATAACAGTATAGCTTTTTTAGATTGAACTTTTGTTCTCTACTGTGCATTACTCTATTTTAAATTAATAAGCTAGTGTTTTCCTGTTACTTATTCTTTATAGTCAAATTACTTTCCATCGCTGCCACATGTTGACAATCGGGTAATATAAAGAAATCTGTCGTATATACAACAAAACTAAATCTGAGCGTATATAGTAAAAATGATAAGCTTTATATATATATATATATAAAAAACTTATTGTTAACAAAAGTCGGGATGTCTGGCTTTCAGTTACTCAATAAATGAAAAAGGCATTAAATAAACAACGATAACTAAAGAACATACACGCAGGACAGACAGAGAAGGTCTTAATTCTTCATCAGTTATCAACCGAATGGTAAAACTCAATGTCATGCCTTTCAGGATAATACTGAGAACTTCGCATATATGCGGTACCGTCAAAGTTTGCGGAGTATTAGAGCTTCGGGCAAACAAAATGATACAGAATGGACGTTACAATTCAACATATGTAATTTAAGACGATTAGCAAAGACGGAATAGATAGGTGGACGAGAAACATACGTCATTTCGGTCAAAGAGACGAGAATGATGGGTAACGCCATTCAGGGAGAAATCCAGAATGGATATAGAATGGCGAATAGGACGAGACAGATATTCACCGGCTAGCTAAGCATCTGGTGCGAAAAAATTTAGAAAACTGGTCACGGGTCACGTGTGAACGATAGATACATAGATACTAAGGAGGATGAGAGAGAGAGCGGCAGAGAGAACATGGAAGGAAGAAGAAAGAATATCTACAATTACAAGTGAGAGGACGAGAGAGGGAAGCATGAGAAAATGGAAATGCTAGAAATAGAAGTAGCGGACGAGAGAGAAAAATGAAGTCACTGGATAGATTCACAAAAAAAAACATATATATACCAAAACTGTTGACAAAAGTTGGAATGCGTGGTGTTCAGGTATTCAATAAATGAAAAACGATAGCAAAAAAACGTACTCGTAGGACAGACACAGAAGGCTCTGATTCTTTATCAGTTATCAACCGAATATCATTTCTGCATCAGTAATCATATTTGGTTAAAATGTCTTATCGATGCAATTTGTTTCGCTGATAAGATTGCATTATTTCAGATCACGTTATTCCTTCTGGAATAATACCAATGTTTTCTCCGAAACATATGTCGGATGTATAAAGATTTGAATAACACCTGTGTTTAACACCATTTATTTGTTTCTCTATGCTGTATAAAATCAATTCACCAAAGCCAGGAATTTCTACCTGTATGAGTAGGCTGTTACAATGGTGCTTATGTGAATTGTTGCTACCCTGGTAACTATTCATTTATTTTTCCGTGTTATTAGTAAACATTGCAGAAATATACATACATTTAAATATACTATGTATATATTGAATATTGATGAATAGACAGATTCATAAGTAGATAGATAGATACACGATTTATCAATGTACATATTTATTACAGCAACTTAAATTTGATGGATTTTAAAGAAGGTATAATCCAACCCACTATAACCAAGACAAGTACTACCAGCAGTAAAAAATACCTTTGCTAATTTCCAGTTTAACACACGATGTAGCTGCACACATAACCAAGCATTACATACTCATAATAAGAAGATACTAAAACACTTCCTACATTCGCACAAATACTTACATGATTCACAGAATTCTTTTTATATACTACCTATAGTTTTGCAAATGTTATCTAAAATGAAACGTGAAATGACCATACACACCGAAAATACGGTCACACTTCACATAAGTATCCAATTAACAGCAGAATCTCCCTGAAAAAACATATCCGACACATGCAGATTTAAATTTTGTTCTATAGCCGCGCACTCATCCGCGACGCTTATTTCAAGACTTCATTCGAATAAACTTGAAATACATATTTTCTAGCACATTCACCCACATAGAAATCTCAACGGAACATAATGAAGTAGAAACGACTCACATTTCTTAATGTGAAAGGTCACAACCGCATTGTACTTTCGTAGATAACAATATCAAATTACGTAGCATTCCTGCAACAGAGATTTAAAATACTGCTTCCTTTGCCTTTCCAACAAAAGTATTCCTATTTAGCATGTAACATATTTTGAGTCTCATATAAAGTATAAGCATTGATTACAGTATTAAATATATATTTCTGCTGACAAAGATGACTTTAACCTACTCTAATTTGACACACGTTTAGTAACGCGGCAATATTCACGCATCACACGCAAGCGCATTTGTGTTGTTTGAACTACAAGTAACCCCATCAGTAATGCCAGTATGCATCTTTCAAATTTGTATTCTTATATCCAAATCTTTATATTTCTATCTCTGCATGTCTACACGTGTCTGAATGTGTGTGTGGTATTTTTGCCTGTTCAAGCATATTTGTCTTTACATGGATCCATTTAGTTAAAATTTAAGCACTCACTCAAAAGCACATGAAAACACGTATTTGTTAATAATTAGGCCCAAACATGAGTTCCATCATATTTAATTTTTTTTTTTATATTAGCACTGCAGTTTGTATCCAAACGAATTTCAATATAAAAAAGTCGAACATCAAATCTGACCATGGGTTTTTCCAACATACTAGATTTTAGCAGTTATCGCACTTCGCATGAATTTTTATTTTTTTCCCCAAAAAACAATGGCATACAAATTTAATATTCTATTCAGTTATATAGCTCTTTAATTTTTCACAAAACAAAGTTCATAACTCTAAAGTGGGTGGTTACATTCTTAGTGGTCATCATAAAACAGTTAAAACTCGATATAGTGACGCATTTCATTGCGTAAAGTTATTCCCTATCTGACATCAAATGACAAATTACATGCACTTTGTGTAATAAGTACAATTCATTGTGCAATTGTAGGGTCTGTGCTTGCATAAATCTATCTATCTATCTATGTATCAATCAATCTATCTATCTGTCTATCTATTTATCTATCTATCTATCTATCTATCTATCTATCTATATATATATATATATATATATATATATATATATATATATATATACATATATATATATATATATATATATATACAATTAAACCTTGGGAGAGGCATTATGCCGGTAATAAACACACGCACTGGTTCAGTCCTTTATTAATTTATATAGTTTTTTGTTAAATTATTTCATTGCACTCTTGCAATCTCTTCAGTAACTTGTCTCTCCACTTCCATTTATTTTGCATATGTTGTTCACACATATGATGCGGAATATGAACGTAAATAAATTAATTAAAAAGTCTCTATCTGATCTGATATAAACGAAATTGTTACAAACACACATATGGGCGTACATACTTATATATAAGCACGAACGCGTAAGTGCGTGCACACATATGAGCGTGCACACATACGAGCTTGCACACACTCACATGCTCATCCCGAATAGTTTCGAAACAACGCCAAAACAACGCCAGATCATATATTCAAAATAAATGGAAGTGGAGAGACAAGTTACTGAAGAGATTGCAAGAGTGCAATGAAATAATTTAACAAAAAACTATATAAATTAATAAAGGACTGAACCAGTGCGTGTGTTTATTACCGGCATGCCTCTCCCAAGGTTTAATTGTATTTCTTTCAACACACGTATCCACATCAAGAATCTTGCACACGAAATACACATACGAAACATGTATATATATATATATATATATATATATATATATATATATATACCTATCTATCTATATACAAAACTCTGCATTTCTTCCTTATTATCTGTCTGTATCTGACATGTAAGCTTTTATATACGTGCGTTCATGTGTATATATACATACCTACATACATATATATATATATATATATATATATATATATATATATATATATATATATATATATATATATATATATATATATATATATATATATATATATATACAAACATACACACATGTATATAATTCCTTGTGGTTGAGTCTGAGTTTGTGTATGTAGGAAGAGATGCTAAACACACACTCTCTCCAATTTACTCTATACCACGAAGTAGGCAGTTTTGTATTCGAACTTACTCAAAGATTTTTTGAAGTTGATGGATTGAAAATAATAGCACGTAGATGTCAATGAAAATTTACAGATAGATACATCAAAAAGATGTCAAGACTAACACAAAAACACATATTCACACACATACAAAAAGACGTACAAATATTCTCAGGAAAGGTGTCATATAACAGAACTATTCGCTTCTTTCTGACTTGACACCTTCAAAACTTTTAATCAAAAGTTGGTCAATCTGATTGTAATTTTGAAGAACCATATCCAAATATGTTCATAGCTGCTTTCTTCCATTTGTGAATCATGTAGCATATATGTGTGAGTCTGTGTATTGTTTACGTGGGTTTTCATGTGTGACTTTGTGCCTCTGTCTAAGTATATAAATATATAACTATCTGCCTATATATGTATCAATCAATCTATCGAACTATTTATCTATCTGTCTGTATGTATGTATACTGTATACACACACACACACACACACATATATATATATACATGTACATGTATATATATACATATATATACAAACATACACATATACATATATATATATATATATATATATATATATAGATATAATAATTTTCCAGAGGAAATATGAAAATTTAAAAGTTAAAAACCTTATAATATATATATATATATATATATATATATATATATATATATATATATATATATAATAATTTTTTCCAGAGGATGTAGCAACCGTTACCAATATAGCATAAGAACTTACCTTAGGAGATCATTAATTAGATTCCTTAAGGGTCGTTCTCACAGTTTATATTCATATCATAAGGTTTTTAAGCTTTTAAATTTTCATATTCAAAAGAGACAGAGACTTCAAATTCGAATATGAAAATTTAAAAGTTTAAACACCTCATATATATATATATATATATATATATATATATATATATATATATATATATATATATATATATATATATATATATATATATATATATATATATATATATATATATATATATATATATATATATATATATATATATATATATATATATATATATATATGCATATATATATATATATATATATATATATATATATATATATATATATATATATATATATATATATATATATATATATGCATATATATATATATATATATATATATATATATATATATATATATATACAGACATATATATATATATATATACACACACACATACATATACGTGTGTGTGATGTCTGTATGCGTAAACGTGTGCGTGTGCGTATTTATCTCTAATTGTTATTGTTAATTTCCCACAACCTGACACCTCACCTGCTGCATTACTAATTACTGTATGGGATCGACGAAACACTTCAAAGGTGTGCTGCAGTCGAAAGTAAAACACCTATATATGTGGATATGTGTGCGTGCATGTGTTCTTGTGTGCATGTGTGCCTCTGTGCATGTGTGCCTCTGTGCATGTCGGTTTCTCTATGCATATCTTCGTCTATATTTTCCCTTGTTTGATTCGTCAGTATTTCACTTGGTGTGCAAATCGGATATACGTACGCAAACAATTTGTTTACACATACGTTATAAAACTGTCAGCTATGTATTTTTTGCATTTCTTGCATTTCTATACGCTACTTTATTTACAACTCCTTATAAACCAGTTCGCGGCTGTATGTGTATAAGCCAGAAGCACCCTTCTTTACTGTGTATATTTCGGAATCGATAACACTTCGATTACTTCTAGATTGAATGTTTGATAAGCTATTTCTCACACTATCAACAGCAGTAGCAGCAGTAACAGAAATATTGCAATCATTAGTATGGCTTTATCAGTGTAGCTACGATGTAATAGTAGTTTAGATATCAATGCAGGAGTACTGCAGAAATGCTGCAGTAGTTCAGATTAATCATCGTATGTGCCAAACCTGGCATCATCTTACAAAGGGAGAACATTCAAGTTCTAAACAACAATCCTTCCTTTGTACGATACTATAAAATTCACGTGTGTATTAGATCGTGTAGAGATAAATGTATTATTATTGTCTTTTTATACATTAAGTCCACAATGTCATATCAGTCTTCTTCACTTCGACTTATTGAAAGATTGCATTAGAATACATTTTCCCAAGCTCAACTTAAATTATCCAATAAGGTGCGGTGTTATGTCTGAATAACTGTCCTGGCAGAACTAGCAAGAAGGCCTACTGACGTAGGTAGCTTGCATCAAAATATTTATGAAGCTAAACAAACCTAACCATCACGAAATTATGAAAGGAAAATAAATAACACTAAAGCTTGTGTGTAACGGAGAAGATAGCTTCAGCAATTATAACGTTTTGTTAATTTCTGAACATTGTCTATAGAAACTAATTTGTATACGATGGTATACGTTTCAGCATTTAAAATATGCTGCCGGATCAGAGATACACTTGTCTTCTCTCCATATGCATTCGAAGGGACTCTTAGAGCAGTCCGGTAAAATTACTTTGTATCTTATAATTGGTTTGTTTTATCTTTGAGATGTCCTAGTAGTCTGGTCATCTGAAGAATATAACACAAGTCTGGAAATTCCATTATGTTGCACTAGAGAGAAAAAATTATAAGATCATCTTTATTGGATTCTACGATTTCATATATATATATATATATATATATATATATATATATATATATATATATATATATATATATATATATATATATATATATATATATATATATATATATATATATATATATATATATATATATATATATATATATATATATATATATATATATATATATATATATATATATATATATATATATATATATATATATATATATATATATATATATATATATATATATATATATATATATATATATATATATATATATATATATATATATATATATATATATATATATATATATATAGGTGTAGGAGTGGCTGTGTGGTAAGTAGCTTGCTTACCAACCACATGGTCCCGGGTTCAGTCCCACAGCGTGGCATCTTGGGCAAGTGTCTTCTACTATAGCCTCGGGCTGACCAATGCCTTGTGAGTGGATTTGGTAGACAGAAACTGAAAGAAGCCTGTCGTATATATGTATATATATATATATGTATGTGTGTATGTGTTTGTATGTCTGTGTTTGTCCCCCCAACACCGCTTGACAACCGATACTGGTGTGTTTATGTCCCCGTAACTTAGCGGTTCGGCAAAAGTCACCGAAAGAATAAGTACTAGGCTTCCAAAGAATAAGTCCTGTGGTCGATTTGCTCGACTGAAGGCGGTGCTCCAGCATGGCCACAGTCAAAAGACTGAAACAAGTAAAAGAGTAAAAGATATATATATATATATATATATATGTGTGTGTGTGTGTGTGTGTGTGTGTGTGTGTGTGTACACACAGGCGTTGGACAACATAATGGAAACAGCTTGCATCATAGCATCGTAATTTTGAAATATCTTTAAAACCGTCAAAAGCTTGTTTATTTTGTTTTTTTTTATATATTCATCATTTGCGTTGCTTAATATATTTCGCTAAAATTGCTTTCGAACAATTGAAAATTTGTACGAGTCCATACCTCGTTGAATTAAAGCGATAATTACTGCCAAAGGCCGCCAACACCATTTTAAAATAAATTTGATTGAAATTTTGAGGCGCTTCCATTATTTTGTCCAACCCCTATATATATATATATATATATATATTACATACATATAATAGAGATACCCACTAAGTGGACATCCATTATGCTAGAATAAGATCACCAGAACGTAAGTGAACAAGAGAAATGAAAATATACAAAATATAAAGAATTAATTGTAGACCGGTTTCGCAATCAACCAAAACTACTTACGTAATATTCTGTAGCTCATCAGTACAATCTTTCCTTTCAATAAAATATACCACTGCTTTTTAAATTTATATTAAACTCGTGTGTAGTTCTGCATATTATACTTATAAAAATTATACAAAATATTTCACATAAACCAGGAGTTTCTACCAATAAAAACAAGGAGTTATAACTTTATTCTTGCGTGATGTTTGCTACCCTGGTAACTATTTATATATTCTTTCCGTGTTAATTTTTGACAAGGGAAAAATACACACATCTATATATATATATGGGAGAATATACAAAAAATAACAACAGACGAGGACAGGTGGTGTAAATAACAAAAGTATATATTAGTATGACGCTCGGGAATACGGAAAGTCTTTGACGTTTCGAGCTACGCTCTTCAACAGAAAGAATACGGACACAAGGAGAAAAACACGGAGAAAAAAAATTGAATAGTGTTCAGTCAACGGTCAATCATAATAATGGCCGATCATAACAATGACTGACCGGAAGTTAGAAATTCTTATTTCAGGAGAGCTATATATATATATATATATATATATATATATATATATATATATATATATATATATATATATATATATATATATATATATATGTATATATATATATGTATGTATATATATATATATATATATATATATATATATATATATATATATATATATATATATATCAGTTTTAAATAAGATTGTTGTTATTTTAGTATATTTAGTATTATATTTGTATTATATATGACGCTTTCGGCAGCTAAATATGAATATTCATTCTCACGTGACGCTACGTCAAAACGCAAATTTAAAAAAATGAATAGCAAAATATTATGGAATGAAATGATATGAAAATCACAGATTTACTCAATACATTTAATACGTGAGTGTTACATAGTTTCGCATTACACACAAACGCGCACACACGATCTCTCTCTCTCTCTCTCTCTCTCTCTCTCTCTCTCACACACACACACACACACACACACACACACATAACCACATGCATACATGCCCACACGCGTACACTCCCAAACACACTCACACTCATGGAGGCATATAAATACACACCCAAAAACTTTAAGCGACACTGTCAATTATGAAAATGTATTTCTAGAAACAAAATATTGCCATTTAATGACTATAAATACTTACTCTAGTGTTTAGCAGACATGATTTGTGCAGTTATAATGATTAGCCAGTCTGGGCATCGTACTAATGAGAAGTGCTTTCTCAGAAAAGAAAAAATCGAACGACAGATACCTATGAATATATATATATATATATATATATATATATATATATATATATATATATATATATGCACACAAACACACAAACACACACACATGTATATACGTACGTATATATACCTATATATATATATATATATATATATATATATATATATATATATATATATATATATATATATATATATATATATATATATATTTTTAAATAACGTCGACCACTAACGTGGACAATTAATGCGCTAGAAATAGATCACATTTTGTGTCTGTCTTAATAGACACAACATGTGATCAATTTCTAGCGCATTAATTGTCCACGTTAGTGGTCGACGTTATTTTTAAAATGTACCGTAATACCCTGAGATTGCAGATAATATTTCTGAATCTCTTTGATTCTTTAAATGTGCTGGCCCCCTGATCATTAATCGATATTAATTAATATATTAATATATGAATAATTACCAGATCTTATAATAATATATATATATATATATATATATATATATATATATATATATATATATATATATATACATATACACACACACACGTACGTGTATGTATACTCTTTTTGACTGCGGCCATGCTGGTGCGTCTCCTTTCGTCGAACTAATGAACTAACTCTTGGACTTAAACTTTGTAAGCATAGTCCTTATTCTATCGGCCTTATTTGTCGAACCGCAAAGTTACGGAGACGTAACCACACCAACATCGCTTCTCAAACGTTGGTGGAGCGTCAAATACAGGCACACAACTACATACAAATATATAGACAATTCTCAGAGCTTAAATAGTTATATATATATATACGACAGTGTACATTTAAATGAATAATATATCATCCATTGAATATTTTTTTCTTCTCGCTTAACCACTGGTGGCAAGTAGATTTTCTAAAATTCTTTTAGCTACCCTCAGATTTATTAATAATGATAAAATATTTTTTGAGATAATTTCTGAAATTAAATCAGCATTATTTTTCTTGTATTTGCTGCCGATAAAAAAAAACCGCACATGCGCGGGAGAGATTTTGAAGAATTATAGTATATAAGCACAAGTCATGTTTCTATGTAGTGCCTCATGTTTATATGTTAATGTTGGCTTTTCCGCTGATGATGGCTGGCCTTGCAAAATATTTTATTTTATTTTGCTAAATATAGCT